>NW_025548608.1:0-128581 GCF_905237065.1 Salmo salar
GCTAGGTGGGACGCTAGCGTGCCACCTGTGGTGCACTCCATCAACAGCAGGTGCATTTCAAGAGCGGCAAATTTGAATCCAAATAAATGTCAAAATTCAAATTTTTCAAAAATACAACTATGTTACACCATTTGAAAGATAAACATCTCCTTAATCTAACCACGTTTTACGATTTCAAAAAGGTTTTACGGCGAAAGCATAAATTTAGAGTATGTTAGGACAGTACATTTACAAGAGTTGTGTGTAATGTTTTGTCAAGTCAAAGACAGGGTCACCAAAACCATAAAACCAGCTAAAATGATACACTAACCTTTTACAATCTCCATCAGATGACACTCCTAGGACATTATGTTAGACAATGCATGCATTTTTAGTTCTATCAAGTTCATATTTATATACAAAAACAGCGTTTTACTATGGCATTGATGTTGAGGAAATCGTTTCCCTCCAATAACCGGCAGTCAAGTCAGCGTCACAAATTAAATAATTAAAATTAGAAAACATTGGTAAAATATTATATTGTCATTTAAAGAATTATAGATTTACATCTTTTGAACGCAATCAACTTGCCAGATTTAAAAATAACCTTACTGGGAAATCACACTTTGCAATAATCTGAGCACTGTGCCCAGAAAAATACGCGTTGCGATACAGACTAGACGTCATGTTGGGGAGATCTAAAATCGAAAATACTATGTAAATAATCCATTACCTTTGATTCTCTTCATCAGATGTCACTTCCAGGTATCACAGGTCCATAACGAATGTAGTTTTGTTCAAAAAAGCTCATCATTTATGTCCAAAAATCTCCGTCTCGTTAGCACATGATGTAAGCCAGCCGGACTTCTCGTCATGAACGAGGGGAAAAAATATATTTCCGTTCGTTCAAACATGTCAAACGTTGTATAGCATAAATCATTAGGGCCTTTTTAACCAGAACATGAATAATATTCAAGGTGGACGAATGCATAGCCTTTTATAACGTATTGGAACGAGGGTACCCAACATGAAGTAGCGCGCCAGGTGTCTAATGGGACATCACCGTTCCATGGCTCTTGTTCGGTCAGATCTCCCTCCAGAAGACTCAAAACACTTTGTAAAGGCTGGTGACATCTAGTGGAAGCAATAGGAAGTGCCAAAATATTCCTAAACCCCTGTGTTTTTCAATGGGATAGGTTTAAAGTCAATACAACACATCAGGTATCCACTTCCTGTCAGAAAATGTCTCAGGGTTTTGCCTGCCAAATGAGTTCTGTTATACTCACAGACACCATTCAAACAGTTTTGGAAACTTTAGAGTGTTTTCTATCCATATATAATAAGTATATGCATATTCTAGTTACTGGGTAGGATTAGTAACCAGATTAAATCGGGTACATTTTTTTTATCCAGACGTGCAAATGCTGCCCCCTAGACCCAACAGGTTAAATGACAATATAATATTTTACCAATGTTTTCTAATTTTAATTATTTAATTTCTGACGCTGACTTGACTGCCGGTTATTGGAGGGAAACGATTTCCTCAACATCAATGCCATAGTAAAACGCTGTTTTTGTATATAAATATGAACTTGATAGAACTAAAAATGCATGCATTGTCTAACATAATGTCCTAGGAGTGTCATCTGATGGAGATTGTAAAAGGTTAGTGCATCATTTTAGCTGGTTTTATGGTTTTGGTGACCCTGTCTTTGACTTGACAAAACATTACACACAACTCTTGTAAATGTACTGTCCTAACATACTCTAAATTTATGCTTTCGCCGTAAAACCTTTTTGAAATCGTAAAACGTGGTTAGATTAAAGAGATGTTTATCTTTCAAATGGTGTAACATAGTTGTATTTTTGAAAAATTTGAATTTTGACATTTATTTGGATTCAAATTTGCCGCTCTTGAAATGCACCTGTTGTTGATGGAGTGCACCACGGGTGGCACGCTAGCGTCCCACCTAGCCCCAAGAGGTTAAAGATCACCTTGTAGAGTAAACAGAGCAGAGAAGATGAGTTAGGGTTAAAGATCGCCTTGTAGAGTGAACAGAGAAGATGAGTTGGGGTTAAAGATGACCTTGTAGAGTGAACAGAGAAGATGAGTTGGGGTTAAAGATCAGCCTTGTAGTGTGAACAGAACAGAGAAGATGAGTTGGTGTTAAAGATCACCTTGTAGAGTGAACAGAGCAGATGAGTTGGGGTTAAAGATCACCTTGTAGAGTGAACAGAGAAGATGAGTTGGGGTAAAATGTCACCTTGTAGAGTGAACAGAACAGAGAAGATGATTTGGGGTTAAAGATCACCTTGTAGAGTGAAGATAGAAGATGAGTTGGGGTTAAAGATCACCTTGTAGAGTGAACAGAGAAGATGAGTTGGGGTTAAAGATCACCTTGTAGAGTAAACAGAGAAGATGAGTTAGGGTTAAAGATCGCCTTGTAGAGTGAACAGAGAAGATGAGTTGGGGTTAAAGATCACCTTGTAGAGTGAACAGAGAAGATGAGTTGGGGTTAAAGATGACCTTGTAGAGTGAACAGAGAAGATGAGTTGGGGTTAAAGATCACATTGTAGAGTAAACAGAGCAGAGACGATGAGTTAGGGTTAAAGATCGCCTTGTAGAGTGAACAGAGAAGATGAGTTGGGGTAAAATGTCACCTTGTAGAGTGAACAGAACAGAGAAGTTGATTTGGGGTTAAAGATCACCATGTAGAGTGAAGATAGAAGATGAGTTGTGGTTAAAGATCACCTTGTAGAGTGAACAGAGCAGAGAAGATGAGTTGGGGTTAAAGATCACCTTGTAGAGTGAACAGAGAAGATGAGTTGGGGTTAAATATCACCTTGTAGAGTGAACAGAGAAGATGAGTTGGGGTTAAAGATCACCTTGTAGAGTGAACAGAGAAGATGAGTTGGGGTTAAAGATCACCTTATAGTGTGAACAGAACAGAGAAGATGAGTTGGGGTTAAAGATCACCTTGTAGAGTGAACAGAGAAGATGAGTTGGGGTTAAAGATCACCAAATAGAGTTAACAGAGCAGAGAAGATGAGTTGGGGTTAAAGATCACCTTGTAGAGTGAACAGAGCAGATGAGTTGGGGTTAAAGATCACCTTGTAGAGTGAACAGAGAAGACGAGTTGGGGTTAAAGATCACCTTGTAGAGTAAACAGAGCAGAGAAGATGAGTTAGGGTTAAAGATCGCCTTGTAGAGTGAACAGAGAAGATGAGTTGGGGTTAAAGATCACCTTGTAGAGTGAACAGAGAAGATGAGTTGGGGTTAAAGATCACCTTGTAGAGTGAACAGAGAAGATGAGTTGGGGTTAAAGATGACCTTGTAGAGTGAACAGAGAAGATGAGTTGGGGTTAAAGATGACCTTGTAGAGTGAACAGAGAAGATGAGTTGGGGTTAAAGTTCACCTTGTAGAGTAAACAGAGCAGAGAAGATGAGTTAGGGTTAAAGATCGCCTTGTAGAGTGAACAGAGAAGATGAGTTGGGGTTAAAGATGACCTTGTAGAGTGAACAGAGAAGATGAGTTGGGGTTAAAGATGACCTTGTAGAGTGAACAGAGAAGATGAGTTGGGGTTAAAGATCACCTTGTAGAGTGAACAGAGCAGATGAGTTGGGGTTAAAGATCAACTGGTAGAGTGAACAGAGAAGATGAGTTGGGGTTAAAGATCACCTTGTAGTGTGAACAGAACAGAGAAGATGAGTTGGGGTTAAAGATCACCTTGTAGAGTGAACAGAGAAGATGAGTTGGGGTTAAAGATCACCTTGTAGAGTGAACAGAGCAGATGAGTTGGGGTTAAAGATCACCTTGTAGAGTGAACAGAGAAGACGAATTGGGGTTAAAGATCACCTTGTAGAGTAAACAGAGCAGAGAAGATGAGTTGGGGTTAAAGATCACCTTGTAGTGTGAACAGTACAGAGAAGATGAGTTGGGGTTAAAGATCACCTTGTAGAGTGAACAGAGCAGAGAAGATGAGTTGGGGTTAAAGATCACCTTGTAGAGACAGGAAGACCACATCAGTGACTCAACCCACTCAAGTGACGCACCCCTCCCATGGGCGGCATGGAAGAACACCAGTAAGCCAGTGACTCAGCCCCTGTTTTAGGGTTAGAGGCAGAGAATCCCAGTGGAAAGAGGGGAACCGGCAAGGCAGAGACAGCAAGGGCGGTTCGTTGCTCCAGCCTTTCCGTTCACCTTCACACTCCTGGGCCAGACCATACTTAATCATAGGACCTACTGAAGAGATAAGTCTTCAGTAAAGACTTAAAGGTTGAGACTGAGTCTGCGTCTCTCACATTGGTAGGCAGACAATTCCATAAAAATGGAGCTCTATAGGAGAAAGCCCTACCTCCAGCCGTTTGCTTAGAAATTCTAGGGACAATTAGGAGGCCTGCGTCTTGTGACCGTAGCGTACGTGTAGGTATGTACGGCAGGACCAAATCGGAAAGATAGGTAGGAGCAAGCCCATGTAATGCTTTGTAGGTTAGCAGTAAAATCTTGAAATCAGCCCTTGCCTTAACAGGAAGCCAGTGTAGGGAGGCTAGCACTGGAGTAATATGATAACATTTTTTGGTTCTAGTCAGGATTCTAGCAGCCGTATTTAGCACTAACTGAAGTTTTTTTAGTGCTTTATCCGGGTAGCCGGAAAGTAGAGCATTGCAGTAGTCCAGCCTAGAAGTAACAAAAGCATGGATACATTTTTCTGCGTCATTTTTGGACAGAAAGTTTCTGATTTTTGCAATGTTACGTAGATGGAAAAAAGCTGTCCTTGAAACAGTCTTGATATGTTCTTCAAAAGAGAGATCAGGGTCCAGAGTAACGCCGAGGTCCTTCACAGTTTTATTTGAGACGACTGTACAACCATCCAGATTAATTGTCAGATTCAACAGATGATCTCTTTGTTTCTTGGGACCTAGAACAAGCATCTCTGTTTTGTCCGAGTTTAAAAGTAGAAAGTTTGCAGCCATCCACTTCTTTATGTCTGAAACACAGGCTTCTAGCGAGGGCAATTTTGGGGCTTCACCATGTTTCATTGAAATGTACAGCTGTGTGTCGTCCGCATAGCAGTGAAATTTAACATTATGTTTTCGAATGACATCCCCAAGAGGTAAAATATATAGTGAAAACAATAGTGGTCCTAAAACGGAACCTTGAGGAACACCGACATTTACAATTGATTTGTCAGAGGACAAACCATTCACAGAGACAAACTGATATCTTTCCGACAGATAAGATCTAAACCAGGCCAGAACTTGTCCATGTAGACCAATTTGGGTTTCCAATCTCTCCAAAAGAATGTGGTGATCGATGGTATCAAAAGCGGCACGCAGATCTAGGAGCACGAGGACAGATGCAGAGCCTGGGTCTGAAGTCATTAAAAGGTCATTTACCACCTTCACAAGTGCAGTCTCAGTGCTATGATGGGGTCTAAAACCAGACTGAAGCGTTTCGTATACATTGTTTGTCTTCAGGAAGGCAGTGAGTTGCTGTGCAACAGGTTTTCTAAAATCTTTGAGAGGAATGGAAGATTCGATATAGGCCGATAGTTTTTTATAATTTCTGGGTCAAGATTCGGCTTTTTCAAGAGAGGCTTTATTACTGCCACTTTTAGTGAGCTTGGTACACATCCGGTGGATAGAGAGCCGTTTATTATGTTCAACATAGGAGGGCCAAGCACAGGAAGCAGCTCTTTCAGTAGTTTAGTTGGAATAGGGTCCAGTATGCAGCTTGAGGGTTTGGAGGCCATGATTATTTTCATCATTGTGTCAAGAGATATAGTACTAAAACACTTTAGTATCTCCCTTGATCCTAGGTCCTGGCAGAGTTGTGTAGACTCAGGACAATGGAGCTTTGGAGGAATACCCAGATTTAAAGAGGAGTCTGTAATTTGCTTTCTAATGATCATGATCTTTTCCTCAAAGAAGTTCATAAATGTATTACTGCTGAAGTGAAAGCCATCCTCCATTTGCGAAGGCTGCTTTTTAGTTAGCTTTGCGACAGTATCAAAAATAAATTTCGGATTGTTCTTATTTTCCTCAATTAAGTTGGAAAAATAGGATGATCGAGCAGCAGTGAGGGCTCTTCGATACTGCACGGTACTGTCTTTCCAAGCTAGTCGGAAGACTTCCAGTTTGGTGTGGCGCCATTTCCGTTCCAATTTTCTGGAAGCTTGCTTCAGAGCTCGTGTATTTTCTGTATACCAGGGAGCTAGTTTCTTATGACAGATGTTTTTAGTTTTTAGGGGTGCAACTGCATCTAGGGTATTGCGCAAGGTTAACCTCTTGGGGCTAGGTGGGACGCTAGCGTGCCACCCGTGGTGCACTCCATCAACAGCAGGTGCATTTCAAGAGCGGCAAATTTGAATCCAAATAAATGTCAAAATTCAAATTTTTCAAAAATACAACTATGTTACACCATTTGAAAGATAAACATCTCCTTAATCTAACCACGTTTTACGATTTCAAAAAGGTTTTACGGCGAAAGCATAAATTTAGAGTATGTTAGGACAGTACATTTACAAGAGTTGTGTGTAATGTTTTGTCAAGTCAAAGACAGGGTCACCAAAACCATAAAACCAGCTAAAATGATGCACTAACCTTTTACAATCTCCATCAGATGACACTCCTAGGACATTATGTTAGACAATGCATGCATTTTTAGTTCTATCAAGTTCATATTTATATCCAAAAACAGCGTTTTACTATGGCATTGATGTTGAGGAAATCGTTTCCCTCCAATAACCGGCAGTCAAGTCAGCGTCAGAAATTAAATAATTAAAATTAGAAAACATTGGTAAAATATTATATTGTCATTTAAAGAATTATAGATTTACATCTCTTGAACGCAATCAACTTGCCAGATTTAAAAATAACCTTACTGGGAAATCACACTTTGCAATAATCTGAGCACTGCGCCCAGAAAAATACGCGTTGCGATACAGACTAGACGTCATGTTGGGGAGATCTAAAATCGAAAATACTATGTAAATAATCCATTACCTTTGATTCTCTTCATCAGATGTCACTTCCAGGTATCACAGGTCCATAACGAATGTAGTTTTGTTCAAAAAAGCTCATCATTTATGTCCAAAAATCTCCGTCTCGTTAGCACATGATGTAAGCCAGCCGGACTTCTCGTCATGAACGAGGGGAAAAAATATATTTCCGTTCGTTCAAACATGTCAAACGTTGTATAGCATAAATCATTAGGGCCTTTTTTAACCAGAACATGAATAATATTCAAGGTGGACGAATGCATACTCTTTTATAACGTATTGGAACGAGGGTACCCAAGATGAACTCGCGCGCAAGGTGTCTAATGGGCCATCATCGTTCCATGGCTCTTGTTCGGTCAGATCTCCCTCCAGAAGACTCAAAACACTTTGTAAAGGCTGGTGACATCTAGTGGAAGCAATAGGAAGTGCCAAAATATTCCTAAACCCCTGTGTTTTTCAATGGGATAGGTTTAAAGTCAATACAACACATCAGGTATCCACTTCCTGTCAGAAAATGTCTCAGGGTTTTGCCTGCCAAATGAGTTCTGTTATACTCACAGACACCATTCAAACAGTTTTGGAAACTTTAGAGTGTTTTCTATCCATATATAATAAGTATATGCATATTCTAGTTACTGGGTAGGATTAGTAACCAGATTAAATCGGGTACATTTTTTTTATCCAGACGTGCAAATGCTGCCCCCTAGACCCAACAGGTTAAATTGAGTTCCTCGGTTAGGTGGTTAACTGATTTTTGTCCTCTGACGTCCTTGGGTAGGCAGAGGGAGTCTGGAAGGGCATCAAGGAATCTTTGGGTTGTCTGAGAATTTATAGCACGACTTTTAATGCTCCTTGGTTGGGGTCTGAGCAGATTATTTGTTGCGATTGCAAACGCATTAAAATGGTGGTCCGATAATCCAGGATTATGAGGAAAAACATTAAGATCCATAACATTTATTCCATGGGACAAAACTAGGTCCAGAGTATGACTGTGGCAGTGAGTAGGTCCAGTGACATGTTGGACAAAACCCACTGAGTCGATGATGGCTCCGAAAGCCTTTTGGAGTGGGTCTGTGGACTTTTCCATGTGAATGTTAAAGTCACCAAAAATTAGAATATTATCTGCTATGACTACAAGATCCGATAGGAATTCAGGGAACTCAGTGAGGAACACTGCATATGGCCCAGGAGGCCTGTAAACAGTAGCTATAAAAAGTGAGTGAGTAGGCTGCATAGATTTCATGACTAGAAGCTCAAAAGACGTGTTTCAGTCAGGCCAATCACATCAAGATTATGATCAGTGATTAGTTCATTGACTATAACTGCCTTGGAAGTGAGGGATCTAACATTAAGTAACCCAATTTTGAGATGGGAGGTATCACAATCTCTTTCAATAATGGCAGGAATGGAGGAGGTCTTTATACTAGTGAGATTGCTAAAGCGAACACCGCCATTTTTAATTTTGCCCAACCTAGATCGAGGCACAGACACGGTCTCAATGGGGAAAGCTGCTGACTACGCTGACTGTGCTCGTGGCAGACTCCACTAAACTGGCAGGCTGGCTAACAGCCTGCTGCCTGGCCTGCACCCTATTTCATTGTGGAGCTAGAGGAGTTAGAGCCCTGTCTATGTTCGTAGATAAGATGAGAGCACCCCTCCAGCTAGGATAGAGTCCGTCACTCCTCAACAGGCCAGGCTTGGTCCTGTTTGTGGGTGAGTCCCAGAAAGAGGGCCAATTATCTACAAATTCTATCTTTTGGGAGGGGCAGAAAACAGTTTTCAACCAGCGATTGAGTTGTGAGACTCTGCTGTAGAGCTCATCACTCCCCCTAACTGGGAGGGGGCCAGAGACAATCGATGCCGACACATCTTTCTAGCTGATTTACACGCTGAAGCTATGTTGCGCTTGGTGACCTCTGACTGTTTCATCCTAACATCGTTGGTGCCGACGTGGATAACAATATCTCTATACTCTCTACACTCGCCAGTTTTAGCTTTAGCCAGCACCGTCTTTAGATTAGCCTTAACGTCGCTAGCCCTGCCCCTGGTAAACAGTGTATGATCGCTGGATGATTAGTTTTAAGTCTAATACTGCGGGTAATGGAGTCGCCAATGACTAGGGTTTTCAATTTGTCAGAGCTAATGGTGGGAGCCGTCGGCGTCTCAGACCCCACAACGGGAGGAGTAGAGACCAGAGAAGTCTCGGCCTCCGACTCCGACTCGCTTAATGGGGAGAACTGGTTGAAAGTTTCTGTCGGCTGAATAAGCGACACCGGTTGAGCATTCATACAGCGTTTCCCTCTAGAAGCCATGAGAAAGTTGTCCGGCTGCGGGGACCGTGCGAGGGGGTTTATACTAACGTTACTATCTGTGCTTACTGGTGGCACAGACGCTGTTTTATCCTTTCCTACACTGAAATTGCCCTTGCCTAACGATTGCGTCTGAAGCTGGGCTTGCAGCACAGCTATCCTTGCCGTAAGGCGATCGTTCTCCTGTATATTATAAGTACAACGACTGCAATTAGAAGGCATCATGTTAATGTTACTTAGCTTCAGCTGTTTGAAGTCCTGACGAACCATGTCCAGATAAAACCTCCGGGGTGAAAAAGTTGAATGAAAAAAGTTGAGTTTGGGAAAAAGTAAAAATATACGGTAATGAAAAAGTAAAAAACCGTCAGGTAGCAAAGTAAGATCGGCAACAAAACGCACAGCAGGTAGGGGTGTAGTGACTAATCATAGATAATAAACAATTGGTAGGGGTGTTACGACTATGCATAGATGTAGTGACTATGCATAGATAATAAACAGTAGGTAGGGGTGTAGTGACTATGCATTGATATGGTGTGAGGGAAAAAGTAAAAATATACGGTAATGAAAAAGTAAAAAACCGTCAGGTAGCAAAGTAAGATCGGCAACAAAACGCACAGCAGGTAGGGGTGTAGTGACTATGCATAGATAATAAACAATTGGTAGGGGTGTAGTGACTATGCATAGATGTAGTGACTATGCATAGATAATAAACTGTATGTAGGGGTGTAGTGCATAGATAATAAACAGTAGGTAGGGGTGTAGTGCATAGATAATATACAGTAGGTATGGGTGTCGTGCATAGATAATAAACAGTAGGTAGGGGTATAGTGACTATGCCTATATAATAAACAGTAGGTAGGGGTGTAGTGCATAGATAATAAACAGTAGGTAGGGGTGTAGTGACTATGCATAGATAATAAACAGTAGGTACGGGTGTAGTGCATAGATAATAACCAGTAGGTAGGGGTGTCGTGCATAGATAATAAACAGTAGGTAGGGGTGTAGTGCATAGATAAAACAGTAGGTAGGGGTGTAGTGCATAGATAATAAACAGTAGGTAGGGGTGTAGTGCATAGATAAAACAGTAGGTAGGGGTGTAGTGCATAGATAATAAACAGTAGGTAGGGGTGTAGTGCATAGATGATAAACAGTAGGTAGGGGTGTAGTGCATAGATAAAACAGTAGGTAGGGGTGTAGTGCATAGATAATAAACAGTAGGTAGGGGTGTAGTGACTATGCATAGATAATAAAAATTAGGTAGGGGTGTAGTGACTATGCATAGATAATAAACAGTAGGTAGGGGTGTAGTGACTATGCATAGATAATAAACTGTATGTAGGGGTGTAGTGCATAGATAATAAACAGTAGGTAGGGGTGTAGTGACTATGCATAGATAATAAACAGTAGGTACGGGTGTAGTGCATAGATAATAAACAGTAGGTAGGGGTGTCGTGCATAGATAATAAACAGTAGGTAGGGGTATAGTGACTATGCATAGATAATAAACAGTAGGTAGGGGTGTAGTGACTATGCATATATAATAAACAGTAGGTAGGGGTGTAGTGACTATGCATAGATAATAAACAGTAGGTAGGGGTGTAGGGACTATGCATAGATAATAAACAGTAGGTAGGGGTGTAGTGCATAGATAATAAACAGTAGGTAGGGGTGTAGTGACTATGCATAGATAATAAACAGTAGGTAGGGGTGTAGTGCATAGATAATAAACAGTAGGTAGGGGTGTAGTGACTATGCATTGATAATAAACAGTAGGTAGGGGTGTAGTGACTATGCATAGATAATAAACAGTAGGAAGGGGTGTAGTGACTATGCATAGATAATAAACAGTAGGTAGGGGTGTAGTGACTATGCATAGATAATAAACAGTAGGTAGGGGTGTAGTGACTGTGCATATATAATAAACAGTAGGTAGGGGTGTAGTGACTATGCATAGATAATAAAGAGTAGGTAGGGGTGTAGTGACTATGCATAGATAATAAACAGTAGGTAGGGGTGTAGTGACTATGCATAGATAATAAACAGTAGGTAGGGGTGTAGTGGTTATGCATAGATAATAAACAGTAGGTAGGGGTGTAGTGACTATGCATAGATAATAAAGAGTAGGTAGGGGTGTAGTGCATAGATAATAAACAGTAGGTAGGGGTATAGTGACTATGCATAGATAATAAACAGTAGGTAGGGGTGTAGTGACTATGCATAGATAATAAACAGTAGGTAGGGGTGTAGTGCATAGATAATAAACAGTAGGTAGGGGTGTAGTGCATAGATAATAAACAGTAGGTAGGGGTGTAGTGCATAGATAATAAACAGTAGGTAGGGGTGTAGTGCATAGATAATAAACAGTAGGTAGGGGTGTAGTGCATAGATAATAAACAGTAGGTAGGGGTGTAGTGCATAGATAATAAACAGTAGGTAGGGGTGTAGTGCATAGATAATAAACAGTAGGTAGGGGTGTAGTGACTATGCATAGATAATAAACAGTAGGTACGGGTGTAGTGCATAGATAATAACCAGTAGGTAGGGGTGTCGTGCATAGATAATAAACAGTAGGTAGGGGTGTCGTGCATAGATAATAAACAGTAGGTAGGGGTGTAGTGACTATGCATATATAATAAACAGTAGGTAGGGGTGTAGTGACTATGCATATATAATAAACAGTAGGTAGGGGTGTAGTGACTATGCATAGATAATAAACAGTAGGTAGGGGTGAAGAGACTATGCATAGATAATAAACAGTAGGTAGGGGTGTAGTGACTATGCATAGATAATAAACAGTAGGTAGGGGTGTAGTGACTATGCATAGATAATAAACAGTAGGTAGGGGTGTAGTGATTATGCATAGATAATACACTGTATGTAGGGGTGTAGTGATTATGCATAGATAATAAACAGTAGGTAGGGGGGTAGTGACTATGCATAGATAAAAAACAGTAGGTAGGGGTGTAGTGACTATGCATAGATAATAAACAGTAGGTAGGGGTGTAGTGATTATGTATAGATAATAAAGAGTAGGTAGGGGTGTAGTGCATAGATGATAAACAGTAGGTAGGGGTGTAGTGCATAGATAAAACAGTAGGTAGGGGTGAGGTGCATAGATAATAAACAGTAGGTAGGGGTGTAGTGACTATGCATAGATAATACAAATTAGGTAGGGGTGTAGTGACTATGCATAGATAATAAACAGTAGGTAGGGGTGTAGTGACTATGCATAGATAATAAACTGTATGTAGGGGTGTAGTGCATAGATAATAAACAGTAGGTAGGGGTGTAGTGACTATGCATAGATAATAAACAGTAGGTACGGGTGTAGTGCATAGATAATAAACAGTAGGTAGGGGTGTCGTGCATAGATAATAAACAGTAGGTAGGGGTATAGTGACTATGCATAGATAATAAACGGTAGGTAGGGGTGTCGTGCATAGATAATAAACAGTAGGTAGGGGTGTCGTGCATAGATAATAAACAGTAGGTAGGGGTGTAGTGACTATGCATATATAATAAACAGTAGGTAGGGGTGTAGTGACTATGCATATATAATAAACAGTAGGTAGGGGTGTAGTGACTATGCATAGATAATAAACAGTAGGTAGGGGTGAAGAGACTATGCATAGATAATAAACAGTAGGTAGGGGTGTAGTGACTATGCATAGATAATAAACAGTAGGTAGGGGTGTAGTGACTATGCATAGATAATAAACAGTAGGTAGGGGTGTAGTGATTATGCATAGATAATACACTGTAGGTAGGGGTGTAGTGACTATGCATAGATAATAAACAGTAGGTAGGGGTGTAGTGACTATGCATAGATAATAAACAGTAGGTAGGGGTGTAGTGACTATGCATAGATAATAAACAGTAGGTAGGGGTGTAGTGACTATGCATAGATAATAAAGAGTAGGTAGGGGTGTAGTGCATAGATGATAAACAGTAGGTAGGGGTGTAGTGCATAGATAAAACAGTAGGTAGGGGTGAGGTGCATAGATAATAAACAGTAGGTAGGGGTGTAGTGACTATGCATAGATAATAAAAATTAGGTAGGGGTGTAGTGACTATGCATAGATAATAAACAGTAGGTAGGGGTGTAGTGACTATGCATAGATAATAAACTGTATGTAGGGGTGTAGTGCATAGATAATAAACAGTAGGTAGGGGTGTAGTGACTATGCATAGATAATAAACAGTAGGTACGGGTGTAGTGCATAGATAATAAACAGTAGGTAGGGGTGTCGTGCATAGATAATAAACAGTAGGTAGGGGTATAGTGACTATGCATAGATAATAAACAGTAGGTAGGGGTATAGTGACTATGCATAGATAATAAACAGTAGGTAGGGGTGTAGTGACTATGCATATATAATAAACAGTAGGTAGGGGTGTAGTGACTATGCATAGATAATAAACAGTAGGTAGGGGTGTAGGGACTATGCATAGATAATAAACAGTAGGTAGGGGTGTAGTGCATAGATAATAAACAGTAGGTAGGGGTGTAGTGACAATGCATAGATAATAAACAGTAGGTAGGGGTGTAGTGACTATGCATAGATAATAAACAGTAGGTAGGGGTGTAGTGACTGTGCATATATAATAAACAGTAGGAAGGGGTGTAGTGACTATGCATAGATAATAAACAGTAGGTAGGGGTGTAGTGACTATGCATAGATAATAAACAGTAGGTAGGGGTGTAGTGACTATGCATAGATAATAAACAGTAGGTAGGGGTGTAGTGACTATGCATAGATAATAAACAGTAGGTAGGGGTGTAGTGACTATGCATAGATAATAAACAGTAGGTAGGGGTGTAGTGATTATGCATAGATAATAAAGAGTAAGTAGGGGTGTAGTGCACAGATAATAAACAGTAGGTAGGGGTGTAGTGCATAGATAATAAACAGTAGGTAGGGGTGTAGTGCATAGATAATAAACAGTAGGTAGGCGTATAGTGCATAGATAATAAACAGTAGGTAGGGGTGTAGTGACTATGCATAGATAATAAACAGTAGGTAGGGGTGTAGTGACTATGCATAGATAATAAACAGTAGGTAGGGGTGTAGTGCATAGATGATAAACAGTAGGTAGGGGTGTAGTGCATAGATAATAAACAGTAGGTAGGGGTGTAGTGCATAGATAATAAACAGTAGGTAGGGGTGTAGTGCATAGATAATAAACAATAGGTAGGGGTGTAGTGACTATGCATAGATAATAAACAGTAGGTAGGGGTGTAGTGCATAGATAATAAACAGTAGGTAGGGGTATAGTGACTATGCATAGATAATAAACAGTAGGTAGGGGTGTAGTGACTATGCATAGATAATAAACAGTAGGTAGGGGTGTAGTGACTATGCATAGATAATAAACAGTAGGTAGGGGTGTAGGGACTATGCATAGATAATAAACAGTAGGTAGGGATGTAGTGCATAGATAATAAACAGTAGGTAGGGGTGTAGTGACTATGCATAGATAATAAACAGTAGGTAGGGGTGTAGTGCATAGATAATAAACAGTAGGTAGGGGTGTAGTGACTATGCATAGATAATAAACAGTAGGTAGGGGTGTAGTGACAATGCATAGATAATAAACAGTAGGAAGGGGTGTAGTGACTATGCATAGATAATAAACAGTAGGTAGGGGTGTAGTGACTATGCATAGATAATAAACAGTAGGTAGGGGTGTAGTGCATAGATAATAAACAGTAGGTAGGGGTGTAGTGCATAGATAATAAACAGTAGGTAGGGGTGTAGTGCATAGATAATAAACAGTAGGTAGGGGTGTAGTGCATAGATAATAAACAGTAGGTAGGGGTGTAGTATATAGATAATAAACAGTAGGTAGGGGTGTAGTGCATAGATAATAAACAGTAGGTAGGGGTGTAGTGCATAGATAATAAACAGTAGGTAGGGGTGTAGTGACTATGCATAGATAATAAACAGTAGGTAGGGGTGTAGTGACTATGCATAGATAATAAACAGTAGGAAGGGGTGTAGTGACTATGCATAGATAATAAACAGTAGGTAGGGGTGTAGTGACTATGCATAGATAGTAAACAGTAGGTAGGGGTGTAGTGATTGCATAGATAATAAACAATTGGTAGGGGTGTAGTGCATAGATAATAAACAGTAGGTAGGGGTGTAGTGCATAGATAATAAACAGTAGGTAGGGGTGTAGTGCATAGATAATAAACAGTAGGTAGGGGTGTAGTGCATAGATGATAAACAGTAGGTAGGGGTGTAGTGCATAGATAATAAACAGTAGGTAGGGGTGTAGTGCATAGATAATAAACAGTAGGTAGGGGTGTAGTGCATAGATAATAAACAGTAGGTAGGGGTGTAGTGACTATGCATAGATAATAAACAGTAGGTAGGGGTGTAGTGCATAGATAATAAACAGTAGGTAGGGGTGTAGTGCATAGATAATAAACAGTAGGTAGGGGTGTAGTGCATAGATAATAAACAGTAGGTAGGGGTGTAGTGACTATGCATAGATAATAAACAGTAGGTAGGGGTGTAGTGACTATGCATAGATAATAAACAGTAGGTAGGGGTGTAGTGACTATGCATAGATAATAAACAGTAGGTAGGGGTGTAGAGACTATGCATAGATAATAAACAGTAGGTAGGGGTGTAGTGACTATGCATAGATAATAAACAGTAGGTAGGGGTGTAGTGACTATGCATAGATAATAAACAGTAGGTAGGGGTGTAGTGACTATGCATAGATAATAAACTGTAGGTAGGGGTGTAGTGATTATGCATAGATAATAAACAGTAGGTAGGGGTGTAGTGACTATGCATAGATAATAAACAGTAGGTAGGGGTGTAGTGACTATGCATAGATAATAAACAGTAGGTAGGGGTGTAGTGACTATGCATAGATAATAAAGAGTAGGTAGGGGTGTAGTGCATAGATAATAAACAGTAGGTAGGGGTGTAGTGCATAGATAATAAACAGTAGGTAGGGGTGTAGGTGCATAGATAATAAACAGTAGGTAGGGGTGTAGTGACTATGCATAGATAATAAACAAGTAGGTAGGGGTGTAGTGACTATGCATAGATAATAAACAGTAGGTAGGGGTGTAGTGACTATGCATAGATAATAAACAGTAGGTAGGGGTGTAGTGCATAGATAATAAACAGTAGGTAGGGGTGTAGTGACTATGCATAGATAATAAACAGTAGGTACGGGGTGTAGTGCATAGATAATAAACAGTAGGTAGGGGTGTAGTGCATAGATAATAAACAGTAGGTAGGGGTGTAGTGACTATGCATAGATAATAAACAGTAGGTAGGGGTGTAGTGACTATGCATAGATAATAAACAGTAGGTAGGGGTGTAGTGACTATGCATAGATAATAAACAGTAGGTAGGGGTGTAGGGACTATGCATAGATAATAAACAGTAGGTAGGGGTGTAGTGCATAGATAATAAACAGTAGGTAGGGGTGTAGTGACAATGCATAGATAATAAACAGTAGGTAGGGGTGTAGTGACTATGCATAGATAATAAACAGTAGGTAGGGGTGTAGTGACTGTGCATATATAATAAACAGTAGGAAGGGGTGTAGTGACTATGCATAGATAATAAACAGTAGGTAGGGGTGTAGTGACTATGCATAGATAATAAACAGTAGGTAGGGGTGTAGTGCATAGATAATAAACAGTAGGTAGGGGTGTAGTGCAAAGATAATAAACAGTAGGTAGGGGTGTAGTGCATAGATAATAAACAGTAGGTAGGGGTGTAGTGCATAGATAATAAACAGTAGGTAGGGGTGTAGTATCATAGATAATAAACAGTAGGTAGGGGTGTAGTGCATAGATAATAAACAGTAGGTAGGGGTGTAGTGCATAGATAATAAACAGTAGGTAGGGTGTAGTGACTATGCATAGATAATAAACAGTAGGTAGGGGTGTAGTGACTATGCATAGATAATAAACAGTAGGAAGGGGTGTAGTGACTATGCATAGATAATAAACAGTAGGTAGGGGTGTAGTGACTATGCATAGATAATAAACAGTAGGTAGGGGTGTAGTGATTGCATAGATAATAAACAATAGGTAGGGGTGTAGTGCATAGATAATAAACAGTAGGTAGGGGTGTAGTGCATAGATAATAAACAGTAGGTAGGGGTGTAGTGCATAGATAATAAACAGTAGGTAGGGGTGTAGTGCATAGATAATAAACAGTAGGTAGGGGTGTAGTGCATAGATAATAAACAGTAGGTAGGGGTGTAGTGCATAGATAATAAACAGTAGGTAGGGGTGTAGTGCATAGATAATAAACAGTAGGTGGGGGTGTAGTGACTATGCATAGATAATAAACAGTAGGTAGGGGGTGTAGTGCATAGATAATAAACAGTAGGTGGGGGTGTAGTGACTATGCATAGATAATAAACAGTAGGTAGGGGTGTAGTGACTATGCATAGATAATAAACAGTAGGTAGGGGTGTAGTGCATAGATAATAAACAGTAGGTAGGGGTGTAGTGACTATGCATAGATAATAAACAGTAGGTAGGGGTGTAGTGACTATGCATAGATAATAAACAGTAGGTAGGGGTGTAGTGACTATGCATAGATAATAAACAGTAGGTAGGGGTGTAGTGACTATGCATAGATAATAAACAGTAGGTAGGGGTGTAGTGCATAGATAATAAACAGTAGGTAGGGGTGTAGTGCATAGATAATAAACAGTAGGTAGGGGTGTAGTGCATAGATAATAAACAGTAGGTAGGGGTGTAGTGCATAGATAATAAACAGTAGGTAGGGGTGTAGTGCATAGATAATAAACAGTAGGTAGGGGTGTAGTGCATAGATAATAAACAGTAGGTAGGGGTGTAGTGACTATGCATAGATAATAAACAGTAGGTAGGGGTGTAGTGACTATGCATAGATAATAAACAGTAGGTAGGGGTGTAGATTGCATAGATAATAAACAGTAGGTAGGGGTGTAGATGCATAGATAATAAACAGTAGGTAGGGGTGTAGTGCATAGATAATAAACAGTAGGTAGGGGTGTAGTGCATAGATAATAAACAGTAGGTAGGGGTGTAGTGCACAGATAATAAACAGTAGGTAGGGGTGTAGTGCATAGATAATAAACAGTAGGTAGGGGTGTAGTGCATAGATAATAAACAGTAGGTAGGGGTGTAGTGACTATGCATAGATAATAAACAGTAGGTAGGGGTGTAGTGACTATGCATAGATAATAAACAGTAGGTAGGGTGTAGTGACTAGCATAGGTGTAGTGACTATGCATAGATAATAAACAGTAGGTAGGGGTGTAGTGCATAGATAATAAACAGTAGGTAGGGGTGTAGTGACTATGCATAGATAATAAACAGTAGGTAGGGGTGTAGTGCATAGATAATAAACAGTAGGTAGGGGTGTAGTGCATAGATAATAAACAGTAGGTAGGGGTGTAGTGACTATGCATAGATAATAAACAGTAGGTAGGGGGTGTAGTGCATAGATAATAAACAGTAGGTAAGGGGTGTAGTGCATAGATAATAAACAGTAGGTAGGGGTGTACGTGCATAGATAATAAACAGTGGGTAGGGGTGTAGTGCATAGATAATAAACAGTAGGTAGGGGTGTAGTGACTATGCATAGATAATAAACAGTAGGTAGGGGTGTAGTGACTATGCATAGATAATAAACAGTAGGTAGGGGGTGTAGTGACTATGCATAGATAATAAACAGTAGGTAGGGGTGTAGTGACTATGCATAGATAATAAACAGTAGGTAGGGGTGTAGTGACTATGCATAGATAATAAACAGTAGGTAGGGGTGTAGTGCATAGATAATAAACAGTAGGTAGGGGTGTAGTGACTATGCATAGATAATAAACAGTAGGTAGGGGTGTAGTGACTATGCATAGATAATAAACAGTAGGTAGGGGTGTAGTGACTATGCATAGATAATAAACAGTAGGTAGGGGGTGTAGTGACTATGCATAGATAATAAACAGTAGGTAGGGGTGTAGTGCATAGATAATAAACAGTAGGTAGGGGTGTAGTGCATAGATAATAAACAGTAGGTAGGGGTGTAGTGACTATGCATAGATAATAAACAGTAGGTAGGGGTGTAGTGACTATGCATAGATAATAAACAGTAGGTAGGGGTGTAGTGCATAGATAATAAACAGTAGGTAGGGGTGTAGTGACTATGCATAGATAATAAACAGTAGGTAGGGGTGTAGTGCATAGATAATAAACAGTAGGTAGGGGTGTAGTGCATAGATAATAAACAGTAGGTAGGGGTGTAGTGACTATGCATAGATAATAAACAGTAGGTAGGGGTGTAGTGACT
This sequence comes from Salmo salar, assembly GCF_905237065.1. NCBI lineage: Eukaryota > Metazoa > Chordata > Actinopteri > Salmoniformes > Salmonidae > Salmo > Salmo salar. The sequence continues at coordinate 19,610 of NW_025548608.1, forward strand.
ATGCATAGATAATAAACAGTAGGTAGGGGTGTAGTGACTATGCATAGATAATAAACAGTAGGTAGGGGTGTAGGGACTATGCATAGATAATAAACAGTAGGTAGGGGTGTAGTGCATAGATAATAAACAGTAGGTAGGGGTGTAGTGACTATGCATAGATAATAAACAGTAGGTAGGGGTGTAGTGCATAGATAATAAACAGTAGGTAGGGGGTGTAGTGACTATGCATAGATAATAAACAGTAGGTAGGGGTGTAGTGACTATGCATAGATAATAAACAGTAGGTAGGGGTGTAGTGACTATGCATAGATAATAAACAGTTGGAATGGGGTGTAGTGACTATGCATAGATAATAAACAGTAGGTAGGGGTGTAGTGCATAGATAATAAACAGTAGGTAGGGGTGTAGTGCATAGATAATAAACAGTAGGTAGGGGTGTAGTGCATAGATAATAAACAGTAGGTAGGGGTGTAGTGCATAGATAATAAACAGTAGGTAGGGGTGTAGTGACTATGCATAGATAATAAACAGTAGGTAGGGGTGTAGTGCATAGATAATAAACAGTAGGTAGGGGTGTAGTGACTATGCATAGATAATAAACAGTAGGTAGGGGTGTAGTGACTATGCATAGATAATAAACAGTAGGTAGGGGTGTAGTGACTATGCATAGATAATAAACAGTAGGTAGGGGTGTAGTGCATAGATAATAAACAGTAGGTAGGGGTGTAGTGACTATGCATAGATAATAAACAGTAGGTAGGGGTGTAGTGCATAGATAATAAACAGTAGGTAGGGGTGTAGTGACTATGCATAGATAATAAACAGTAGGTAGGGGTGTAGTGACAATGCATAGATAATAAACAGTAGGTAGGGGTGTAGTGACTATGCATAGATAATAAACAGTAGGTAGGGGGTGTAGTGACTATGCATAGATAATAAACAGTAGGTAGGGGTGTAGTGCATAGATAATAAACAGTAGGTAGGGGTGTAGTGCATAGATAATAAACAGTAGGTAGGGGTGTAGTGCATAGATAATAAACAGTAGGTAGGGGTGTAGTGCATAGATAATAAACAGTAGGTAGGGGTGTAGTGTATAGATAATAAACAGTAGGTAGGGGTGTAGTGCATAGATAATAAACAGTAGGTAGGGGTGTAGTGCATAGATAATAAACAGTAGGTAGGGGTGTAGTGACTATGCATAGATAATAAACAGTAGGTAGGGGTGTAGTGACTATGCATAGATAATAAACAGTAGGTAGGGGGTGAAGTGACTATGCATAGATAATAAACAGTAGGTAGGGGTGTAGTGACTATGCATAGATAATAAACAGTAGGTAGGGGTGTAGTGACTTGCATAGATAATAAACAGTAGGTAGGGGGTGTAGTGCATAGATAATAAACAGTAGGTAGGGGTGTAGTGCATAGATAATAAACAGTAGGTAGGGGTGTAGTGCATAGATAATAAACAGTAGGTAGGGGTGTAGTGCATAGATAATAAACAGTAGGTAGGGGTGTAGTGCATAGATAATAAACAGTAGGTAGGGGTGTAGTGCATAGATAATAAACAGTAGGTAGGGGTGTAGTGACTATGCATAGATAATAAACAGTAGGTAGGGGTGTAGTGCATAGATAATAAACAGTAGGTAGGGGTGTAGTGACTATGCATAGATAATAAACAGTAGGTAGGGGTGTAGTGACTATGCATAGATAATAAACAGTAGGTAGGGGTGTAGTGCATAGATAATAAACAGTAGGTGGGGGTGTAGTGACTATGCATAGATAATAAACAGTAGGTAGGGGTGTAGTGACTATGCATAGATAATAAACAGTAGGTAGGGGTGTAGTGACTATGCATAGATAATAAACAGTAGGTAGGGGTGTAGTGACTATGCATAGATAATAAACAGTAGGTAGGGGTGTAGTGCATAGATAATAAACAGTAGGTAGGGGTGTAGTGCATAGATAATAAACAGTAGGTAGGGGGTGTAGTGCATAGATAATAAACAGTAGGTAGGGGTGTAGTATGCATAGATAATAAACAGTAGGTAGGGGTGTAGTGCATAGATAATAAACAGTAGGTAGGGGTGTAGTGCATAGATAATAAACAGTAGGTAGGGGTGTAGGGACTATGCATAGATAATAAACAGTAGGTAGGGGTGTAGTGACTATGCATAGATAATAAACAGTAGGTAGGGGTGTAGTGACTATGCATAGATAATAAACAGTAGGTAGGGGTGTAGTGCATAGATAATAAACAGTAGGTAGGGGTGTAGTGCATAGATAATAAACAGTAGGTAGGGGTGTAGTGCATAGATAATAAACAGTAGGTAGGGGGTGTAGTGCATAGATAATAAACAGTAGGTAGGGGTGTAGTGCATAGATAATAAACAGTAGGTAGGGGTGTAGTGCATAGATAATAAACAGTAGGTAGGGGTGTAGTGCATAGATAATAAACAGTAGGTAGGGGTGTAGTGACTATGCATAGATAATAAACAGTAGGTAGGGGTGTAGTGACTATGCATAGATAATAAACAATTGGTAGGGTGTAGTGACAGCATAGATGTAGTGACTATGCATAGATAATAAACAGTAGGTAGGGGTGTAGTGCATAGATAATAAACAGTAGGTAGGGGTGTAGTGACTATGCATAGATAATAAACAGTAGGTAGGGGTGTAGTGCATAGATAATAAACAGTAGGTAGGGGTGTAGTGCATAGATAATAAACAGTAGGTAGGGGTATAGTGACTATGCATAGATAATAAACAGTAGGTAGGGGTGTAGTGCATAGATAATAAACAGTAGGTAGGGGTGTAGTGCATAGATAATAAACAGTAGGTAGGGGTGTAGTGCATAGATAATAAACAGTAGGTAGGGGTGTAGTGCATAGATAATAAACAGTAGGTAGGGGTGTAGTGACTATGCATAGATAATAAACAGTAGGTAGGGGTGTAGTGACTATGCGTAGATAATAAAGAGTAGGTAGGGGTGTAGTGACTATGCATAGATAATAAACAGTAGGTAGGGGTGTAGTGACTATGCATAGATAATAAACAGTAGGTAGGGGTGTAGTGACTATGCATAGATAATAAACAGTAGGTAGGGGTGTAGTGCATAGATAATAAACAGTAGGTAGGGGTGTAGTGACTATGCATAGATAATAAACAGTAGGTAGGGGTGTAGTGACTATGCATAGATAATAAACAGTAGGTAGGGGGTGTAGTGACTATGCATAGATAATAAACAGTAGGTAGGGGTGTAGTGACTATGCATAGATAATAAACAGTAGGTAGGGGTGTAGTGACTATGCATAGATAATAAACAGTAGGTAGGGGTGTAGTGCATAGATAATAAACAGTAGGTAGGGGTGTAGTGCATAGATAATAAACAGTAGGTAGGGGGTGTAGTGACTATGCATAGATAATAAACAGTAGGTAGGGGTGTAGTGACTATGCATAGATAATAAACAGTAGGTAGGGGGTGTAGTGCATAGATAATAAACAGTAGGTAGGGGTGTAGTGACTATGCATAGATAATAAACAGTAGGTAGGGGTGTAGTGCATAGATAATAAACAGTAGGTAGGGGTGTAGTGCATAGATAATAAACAGTAGGTAGGGGTGTAGTGACTATGCATAGATAATAAACAGTAGGTAGGGGTGTAGTGACTATGCATAGATAATAAACAGTAGGTAGGGGTGTAGTGACTATGCATAGATAATAAACAGTAGGTAGGGGTGTAGGGACTATGCATAGATAATAAACAGTAGGTAGGGGTGTAGTGCATAGATAATAAACAGTAGGTAGGGGTGTAGTGACTATGCATAGATAATAAACAGTAGGTAGGGGGTGTAGTGCATAGATAATAAACAGTAGGTAGGGGTGTAGTGACTATGCATAGATAATAAACAGTAGGTAGGGGTGTAGTGACTATGCATAGATAATAAACAGTAGGAAGGGGTGTAGTGACTATGCATAGATAATAAACAGTAGGTAGGGGTGTAGTGACTATGCATAGATAATAAACAGTAGGTAGGGGTGTAGTGACTATGCATAGATAATAAACAGTAGGTAGGGGTGTAGTGACTATGCATAGATAATAAACAGTAGGTAGGGGTGTAGTGACTATGCATAGATAATAAACAGTAGGTAGGGGTGTAGTGACTATGCATACATAATAAAACAGTAGGTAGGGGTGTAGTGCATAGATAATAAACAGTAGGTAGGGGTGTAGTGACTATGCATAGATAATAAACAGTGGGTAGGGGTGTAGTTGCATAGATAATAAACAGTAGGTAGGGGTGTAGTGACTATGCATAGATAATAAACAGTAGGTAGGGGTGTAGTGACTATGCATAGATAATAAACAGTAGGTAGGGGGTGTAGTGACTATGCATAGATAATAAACAGTAGGTAGGGGGTGTAGTTGCATAGATAATAAACAGTAGGTAGGGGTGTAGTGACTATGCATAGATAATAAACAGTAGGTAGGGGTGTAGTGACTATGCATAGATAATAAACAGTAGGTAGGGGTGTAGTGACTATGCATAGATAATAAACAGTAGGTAGGGGTGTAGTGACTATGCATAGATAATAAACAGTAGGTAGGGGTGTAGTGACTATGCATAGATGATAAACAGTAGGTAGGGGTGTAGTGCATAGATAATAAACAGTAGGTAGGGGTGTAGTGCATAGATAATAAACAGTAGGTAGGGGTGTAGTGACTATGCATAGATAATAAAAAGTAGGTAGGGGTGTAGTGACTATGCATAGATAATAAACAGTAGGTAGGGGTGTAGTGCATAGATAATAAACAGTAGGTAGGGGTGTAGTGACTATGCATAGATAATAAACAGTAGGTAGGGGTGTAGTGCATAGATAATAAACAGTAGGTAGGGGTGTAGTGCATAGATAATAAACAGTAGGTAGGGGTGTAGTGACTATGCATAGATAATAAACAGTAGGTAGGGGTGTAGTGACTATGCATAGATAATAAACAGTAGGTAGGGGTGTAGTGACTATGCATAGATAATAAACAGTAGGTAGGGGGTGTAGGGCTATGCATAGATAATAAACAGTAGGTAGGGGTGTAGTGCATAGATAATAAACAGTAGGTAGGGGTGTAGTGACTATGCATAGATAATAAACAGTAGGTAGGGGTGTAGTGCATAGATAATAAACAGTAGGTAGGGGTGTAGTGACTATGCATAGATAATAAACAGTAGGTAGGGGTGTAGTGACTATGCATAGATAATAAACAGTAGGTAGGGGTGTAGTGACTATGCATAGATAATAAACAGTTGGTATGGGGTGTAGTGACTATGCATAGATAATAAACAGTAGGTAGGGGTGTAGTGCATAGATAATAAACAGTAGGTAGGGGTGTAGTGCATAGATAATAAACAGTAGGTAGGGGTGTAGTGCATAGATAATAAACAGTAGGTAGGGGTGTAGTGCATAGATAATAAACAGTAGGTAGGGGTGTAGTGACTATGCATAGATAATAAACAGTAGGTAGGGGTGTAGTTGCATAGATAATAAACAGTAGGTAGGGGTGTAGTGACTATGCATAGATAATAAACAGTAGGTAGGGGTGTAGTGACTATGCATAGATAATAAACAGTAGGTAGGGGTGTAGGGACTATGCATAGATAATAAACAGTAGGTAGGGGTGTAGTATGCATAGATAATAAACAGTAGGTAGGGGTGTAGTGACTATGCATAGATAATAAACAGTAGGTAGGGGTGTAGTGACTATGCATAGATAATAAACAGTAGGTAGGGGTGTAGTGCATAGATAATAAACAGTAGGTAGGGGTGTAGTGCATAGATAATAAACAGTAGGTAGGGGTGTAGTGCATAGATAATAAACAGTAGGTAGGGGTGTAGTGCATAGATAATAAACAGTAGGTAGGGGTGTAGTGACTATGCATAGATAATAAACAGTAGGTAGGGGTGTAGTGACTATGCATAGATAATAAACAGTAGGTAGGGGTGTAGTGACTATGCATAGATAATAAACAGTAGGTAGGGGTGTAGTGCATAGATAATAAACAGTAGGTAGGGGTGTAGTGACTATGCATAGATAATAAACAGTAGGTAGGGGTGTAGTGCATAGATAATAAACAGTAGGTAGGGGTGTAGTGCATAGATAATAAACAGTAGGTAGGGGGTGTAGTGACTATGCATAGATAATAAACAGTAGGTAGGGGTGTAGTGACTATGCATAGATAATAAACAGTAGGTAGGGGTGTAGTGACTATGCATAGATAATAAACAGTAGGTAGGGGTGTAGGGCTATGCATAGATAATAAACAGTAGGTAGGGGTGTAGTGACTATGCATAGATAATAAACAGTAGGTAGGGGTGTAGTGCATAGATAATAAACAGTAGGTAGGGGTGTAGTGACTATGCATAGATAATAAACAGTAGGTAGGGGTGTAGTGACTATGCATAGATAATAAACAGTAGGTAGGGGTGTAGTGACTATGCATAGATAATAAACAGTAGGTAGGGGTGTAGTGACTATGCATAGATAATAAACAGTAGGTAGGGGTGTAGTGACTATGCATAGATAATAAACAGTAGGTAGGGGTGTAGTGACTATGCATAGATAATAAACAGTAGGTAGGGGTGTAGTGACTATGCATAGATAATAAACAGTAGGTAGGGGTGTAGTGACTATGCATAGATAATAAACAGTAGGTAGGGGTGTAGTGACTATGCATAGATAATAAACAGTAGGTAGGGGTGTAGTGACTATGCATAGATAATAAACAGTAGGTAGGGGTGTAGTGACTATGCATAGATAATAAACAGTAGGTGGGGGTGTGAGTGCATAGATAATAAACAGTAGGTAGGGGTGTAGTGGCTATGCATAGATAATAAACAGTAGGTAGGGGGTGTAGTGACTATGCATAGATAATAAACAGTAGGTAGGGGTGTAGTGACTATGCATAGATAATAAACAGTAGGTAGGGGTGTAGTGCATAGATAATAAACAGTAGGTAGGGGTGTAGTGCATAGATAATAAACAGTAGGTAGGGGTGTAGTGCATAGATAATAAACAGTAGGTAGGGGTGTAGTGCATAGATAATAAACAGTAGGTGGGGGTGTAGTGCATAGATAATAAACAGTAGGTAGGGGTGTAGTATGCATAGATAATAAACAGTAGGTAGGGGTGTAGTGACTATGCATAGATAATAAACAGTAGGTAGGGGTGTAGTGACTATGCATAGATAATAAACAGTAGGTAGGGGTGTAGTGCATAGATAATAAACAGTAGGTAGGGGTGTAGTGCATAGATAATAAACAGTAGGTAGGGGGTGTAGTGCATAGATAATAAACAGTAGGTAGGGGTGTAGTGCATAGATAATAAACAGTAGGTAGGGGTGTAGTGACTATGCATAGATAATAAACAGTAGGTAGGGGTGTAGTGCATAGATAATAAACAGTAGGTAGGGGTGTAGTGCATAGATAATAAACAGTAGGTAGGGGTGTAGTGCATAGATAATAAACAGTAGGTAGGGGTGTAGTGACTATGCATAGATAATAAACAGTAGGTAGGGGTGTAGTGACTATGCATAGATAATAAACAGTAGGTAGGGGGTGACAGCAAGGTGTAGTGACTATGCATAGATAATAAACAGTAGGTAGGGGTGTAGTGCATAGATAATAAACAGTAGGTAGGGGTGTAGTGCATAGATAATAAACAGTAGGTAGGGGTGTAGTGACTATGCATAGATAATAAACAGTAGGTAGGGGTGTAGTGCATAGATAATAAACAGTAGGTAGGGGTGTAGTGCATAGATAATAAACAGTAGGTAGGGGTGTAGTGACTATGCATAGATAATAAACAGTAGGTAGGGGTGTAGTGACTATGCATAGATAATAAACAGTAGGTAGGGGTGTAGTGACTATGCATAGATAATAAACAGTAGGTAGGGGTGTAGTGACTATGCATAGATAATAAACAGTAGGTAGGGGTGTAGTGCATAGATAATAAACAGTAGGTAGGGGTGTAGTGCATAGATAATAAACAGTAGGTAGGGGTGTAGTGCATAGATAATAAACAGTAGGTAGGGGTGTAGTGACTATGCATAGATAATAAACAGTAGGTAGGGGTGTAGTGCATAGATAATAAACAGTAGGTAGGGGTGTAGTGACTATGCATAGATAATAAACAGTAGGTAGGGGTGTAGTGCATAGATAATAAACAGTAGGTAGGGGTGTAGTGACTATGCATAGATAATAAACAGTAGGTAGGGGTGTAGTGACTATGCATAGATAATAAACAGTAGGTAGGGGTGTAGTGACTATGCATAGATAATAAACAGTAGGTAGGGGTGTAGTGCATAGATAATAAACAGTAGGTAGGGGTGTAGTGCATAGATAATAAACAGTAGGTAGGGGTGTAGTGCATAGATAATAAACAGTAGGTAGGGGTGTAGTGCATAGATAATAAACAGTAGGTAGGGGTGTAGTGACTATGCATAGATAATAAACAGTAGGTAGGGGTGTAGTGACTATGCATAGATAATAAACAGTAGGTAGGGGTGTAGTGCATAGATAATAAACAGTAGGTAGGGGTGTAGTGCATAGATAATAAACAGTAGGTAGGGGTGTAGTGCATAGATAATAAACAGTAGGTAGGGGTGTAGTGCATAGATAATAAACAGTAGGTAGGGGTGTAGTGACTATGCATAGATAATAAACAGTAGGTAGGGGTGTAGTGCATAGATAATAAACAGTAGGTAGGGGTGTAGTGACTATGCATAGATAATAAACAGTAGGTAGGGGTGTAGTGACTATGCATAGATAATAAACAGTAGGTAGGGGTGTAGGGACTATGCATAGATAATAAACAGTAGGTAGGGGTGTAGTGCATAGATAATAAACAGTAGGTAGGGGGTGTAGTGACTATGCATAGATAATAAACAGTAGGTAGGGGTGTAGTGACTATGCATAGATAATAAACAGTAGGTAGGGGTGTAGTGCATAGATAATAAACAGTAGGTAGGGGTGTAGTGCATAGATAATAAACAGTAGGTAGGGGTGTAGTGCATAGATAATAAACAGTAGGTAGGGGTGTAGTGCATAGATAATAAACAGTAGGTAGGGGTGTAGTGACTATGCATAGATAATAAACAGTAGGTAGGGGTGTAGTGACTATGCATAGATAATAAACAGTAGGTAGGGGTGTAGTGACTATGCATAGATAATAAACAGTAGGTAGGGGTGTAGTGCATAGATAATAAACAGTAGGTAGGGGTGTAGTGACTATGCATAGATAATAAACAGTAGGTAGGGAGTGTAGTGCATAGATAATAAACAGTAGGTAGGGGTGTAGTGCATAGATAATAAACAGTAGGTAGGGGTGTAGTGACTATGCATAGATAATAAACAGTAGGTAGGGGTGTAGTGACTATGCATAGATAATAAACAGTAGGTAGGGGTGTAGTGACTATGCATAGATAATAAACAGTAGGTAGGGGTGTAGGGACTATGCATAGATAATAAACAGTAGGTAGGGGTGTAGTGCATAGATAATAAACAGTAGGTAGGGGTGTAGTGACTATGCATAGATAATAAACAGTAGGTAGGGGTGTAGTGACTATGCATAGATAATAAACAGTAGGTAGGGGGTGTAGTGACTATGCATAGATAATAAACAGTAGGAAGGGGTGTAGTGACTATGCATAGATAATAAACAGTAGGTAGGGGTGTAGTGACTATGCATAGATAATAAACAGTAGGTAGGGGTGTAGTGACTGTGCATAGATAATAAACAGTAGGTAGGGGTGTAGTGACTATGCATAGATAATAAACAGTAGGTAGGGGTGTAGTGACTATGCATAGATAATAAACAGTAGGTAGGGGTGTAGTGACTATGCATAGATAATAAACAGTAGGTAGGGGTGTAGTGACTATGCATAGATAATAAACAGTAGGTAGGGGTGTAGTGACTATGCATAGATAATAAACAGTAGGTAGGGGTGTAGTGACTATGCATAGATAATAAACAGTAGGTAGGGGTGTAGTGCATAGATAATAAACAGTAGGTAGGGGTGTAGTGACTATGCATAGATAATAAACAGTAGGTAGGGGTGTAGTGACTATGCATAGATAATAAACAGTAGGTAGGGGTGTAGTGACTATGCATAGATAATAAACAGTAGGTAGGGGTGTAATGCATAGATAATAAACAGTAGGTAGGGGTGTAGTGCATAGATAATAAACAGTAGGTAGGGGTGTAGTGCATAGATAATAAACAGTAGGTAGGGGTGTAGTTGCATAGATAATAAACAGTAGGTAGGGGTGTAGTGCATAGATAATAAACAGTAGGTAGGGGTGTAGTATGCATAGATAATAAACAGTAGGTAGGGGTGTAGTGACTATGCATAGATAATAAACAGTAGGTAGGGGTGTAGTGACTATGCATAGATAATAAACAGTAGGTAGGGGTGTAGTGCATAGATAATAAACAGTAGGTAGGGGTGTAGTGCATAGATAATAAACAGTAGGTAGGGGTGTAGTGCATAGATAATAAACAGTAGGTAGGGGTGTAGTGACTATGCATAGATAATAAACAGTAGGTAGGGGTGTAGTGACTATGCATAGATAATAAACAGTAGGTAGGGGTGTAGTGACTATGCATAGATAATAAACAGTAGGTAGGGGTGTAGGGACTATGCATAGATAATAAACAGTAGGTAGGGGTGTAGTGCATAGATAATAAACAGTAGGTAGGGGTGTAGTGACTATGCATAGATAATAAACAGTAGGTAGGGGTGTAGTGCATAGATAATAAACAGTAGGTAGGGGTGTAGTGACTATGCATAGATAATAAACAGTAGGTAGGGGTGTAGTGACTATGCATAGATAATAAACAGTAGGTAGGGGTGTAGTGACTATGCATAGATAATAAACAGTAGGTAGGGGTGTAGTGACTATGCATAGATAATAAACAGTAGGTAGGGGTGTAGTGACATGCATAGATAATAAACAGTAGGTAGGGGTGTAGTTGCATAGATAATAAACAGTAGGTAGGGGTGTAGTGGCTATGCATAGATAATAAACAGTAGGTAGGGGTGTAGTGACTATGCATAGATAATAAACAGTAGGTAGGGGTGTAGTGCATAGATAATAAACAGTAGGTAGGGGTGTAGTGGCTATGCATAGATAATAAACAGTAGGTAGGGGTGTAGTGACTATGCATAGATAATAAACAGTAGGTAGGGGTGTAGTGACTATGCATAGATAATAAACAGTAGGTAGGGGTGTAGTATGCATAGATAATAAACAGTAGGTAGGGGTGTAGTGCATAGATAATAAACAGTAGGTAGGGGGTGTAGTGCATAGATAATAAACAGTAGGTAGGGGTGTAGTGCATAGATAATAAACAGTAGGTAGGGGTGTAGCTATGCATAGATAATAAACAGTAGGTAGGGGTGTAGTGCATAGATAATAAACAGTAGGTAGGGGTGTAGGGACTATGCATAGATAATAAACAGTAGGTAGGGGTGTAGTGACTATGCATCGATAATAAACAGTAGGTAGGGGTGTAGTGCATAGATAATAAACAGTAGGTAGGGGTGTAGTGCATAGATAATAAACAGTAGGTAGGGGTGTAGTGCATAGATAATAAACAGTAGGTAGGGGTGTAGTGACTATGCATAGATAATAAACAGTAGGTAGGGGTGTAGTGACTATGCATAGATAATAAACAGTAGGTAGGGGTGTAGTGACTATGCATAGATAATAAACAGTAGGTAGGGGTGTAGGGACTATGCATAGATAATAAACAGTAGGTAGGGGTGTAGTGCATAGATAATAAACAGTAGGTAGGGGTGTAGTGACTATGCATAGATAATAAACAGTAGGTAGGGGTGTAGTGCATAGATAATAAACAGTAGGTAGGGGTGTCGTGCATAGATAATAAACAGTAGGTAGGGGTGTAGTGACTATGCATAGATAATAAACAGTAGGTAGGGGTGTAGTGACTATGCATAGATAATAAACAGTAGGTAGGGGTGTAGTGACTATGCATAGATAATAAACAGTAGGTAGGGGTGTAGGACTATGCATAGATAATAAACAGTAGGTAGGGGGTGTAGTGACTATGCATAGATAATAAACAGTAGGTAGGGGTGTAGTGCATAGATAATAAACAGTAGGTAGGGGTGTAGTGACTATGCATAGATAATAAACAGTAGGTAGGGGTGTAGTGACTATGCATAGATAATAAACAGTAGGAAGGGGTGTAGTGACTATGCATAGATAATAAACAGTAGGTAGGGGTGTAGTGACTATGCATAGATAATAAACAGTAGGTAGGGGGTGTAGTGACTGTGCATAGATAATAAACAGTAGGTAGGGGTGTAGTGACTATGCATAGATAATAAACAGTAGGTAGGGGTGTAGTGACTATGCATAGATAATAAACAGTAGGTAGGGGTGTAGTGACTATGCATAGATAATAAACAGTAGGTAGGGGTGTAGTGACTATGCATAGATAATAAACAGTAGGTAGGGGTGTAGTGACTATGCATAGATAATAAACAGTAGGTAGTGGTGTAGTGACTATGCATAGATAATAAACAGTAGGTAGGGGTGTGGTGCATAGATAATAAACAGTAGGTAGGGGTGTAGTGGCTATGCATAGATAATAAACAGTAGGTAGGGGTGTAGTGACTATGCATAGATAATAAACAGTAGGTAGGGGTGTAGTGACTATGCATAGATAATAAACAGTAGGTAGGGGTGTAGTGCATAGATAATAAACAGTAGGTAGGGGTGTAGTGCATAGATAATAAACAGTAGGTGAGGGTGTAGTGCATAGATAATAAACAGTAGGTAGGGGTGTAGTGCATAGATAATAAACAGTAGGTAGGGGTGTAGTGCATAGATAATAAACAGTAGGTAGGGGTGTAGTGCATAGATAATAAACAGTAGGTAGGGGTGTAGTGACTATGCATAGATAATAAACAGTAGGTAGGGGTGTAGTGACTATGCATAGATAATAAACAGTAGGTAGGGGGTGTAGTGCATAGATAATAAACAGTAGGTAGGGGTGTAGTGCATAGATAATAAACAGTAGGTAGGGGTGTAGTGCATAGATAATAAACAGTAGGTAGGGGTGTAGTTGCATAGATAATAAACAGTAGGTAGGGGTGTAGTGACTATGCATAGATAATAAACAGTAGGTGGGGGTGTAGTGCATAGATAATAAACAGTAGGTAGGGGTGTAGTGCATAGATAATAAACAGTAGGTAGGGGTGTAGTGCATAGATAATAAACAGTAGGTAGGGGTGTAGTGACTATGCATAGATAATAAACAGTAGGTAGGGGTGTAGTGACTATGCATAGATAATAAACAAGGTAGGGGTGTAGTGACTATGATAGATGTAGTGACTATGCATAGATAATAAACAGTAGGTAGGGGTGTAGTGCATAGATAATAAACAGTAGGTAGGGGTGTAGTGCATAGATAATAAACAGTAGGTAGGGGTGTAGTGACTATGCATAGATAATAAACAGTAGGTAGGGGTGTCGATGCATAGATAATAAACAGTGGGTAGGGGTGTAGTGCATAGATAATAAACAGTAGGTAGGGGTGTAGTGACTATGCATAGATAATAAACAGTAGGTAGGGGTGTAGTGACTATGCATAGATAATAAACAGTAGGTAGGGGTGTAGTGACTATGCATAGATAATAAACAGTAGGTAGGGGGTGTAGTGACTATGCATAGATAATAAACAGTAGGTAGGGGGTGTAGTGCATAGATAATAAACAGTAGGTAGGGGTGTAGTGCATAGATAATAAACAGTAGGTAGGGGTGTAGTGCATAGATAATAAACAGTAGGTAGGGGTGTAGTGACTATGCATAGATAATAAACAGTAGGTAGGGGTGTAGCTATGCATAGATAATAAACAGTAGGTAGGGGTGTAGTGACTATGCATAGATAATAAACAGTAGGTAGGGGTGTAGTGCATAGATAATAAACAGTAGGTAGGGGTGTAGTGACTATGCATAGATAATAAACAGTAGGTAGGGGTGTAGTGACTATGCATAGATAATAAACAGTAGGTAGGGGTGTAGTGACTATGCATAGATAATAAACAGTAGGTAGGGGTGTAGTGCATAGATAATAAACAGTAGGTAGGGGTGTAGTGCATAGATAATAAACAGTAGGTAGGGGTGTAGTGCATAGATAATAAACAGTAGGTAGGGGTGTAGTGCATAGATAATAAACAGTAGGTAGGGGTGTAGTGCATAGATAATAAACAGTAGGTAGGGGTGTAGTGACTATGCATAGATAATAAACAGTAGGTAGGGGTGTAGTGACTATGCATAGATAATAAACAGTAGGTAGGGGTGTAGTGCATAGATAATAAACAGTAGGTAGGGGTGTAGTGCATAGATAATAAACAGTAGGTAGGGGTGTAGTGCATAGATAATAAACAGTAGGTAGGGGTGTAGTGCATAGATAATAAACAGTAGGTAGGGGTGTAGTGACTATGCATAGATAATAAACAGTAGGTAGGGGTGTAGTGCATAGATAATAAACAGTAGGTAGGGGTGTAGTGACTATGCATAGATAATAAACAGTAGGTAGGGGTGTAGTGACTATGCATAGATAATAAACAGTAGGTAGGGGTGTAGGGACTATGCATAGATAATAAACAGTAGGTAGGGGTGTAGTGCATAGATAATAAACAGTAGGTAGGGGTGTAGTGACTATGCATAGATAATAAACAGTAGGTAGGGGTGTAGTGACTATGCATAGATAATAAACAGTAGGTAGGGGTGTAGTGCATAGATAATAAACAGTAGGTAGGGGTGTAGTGCATAGATAATAAACAGTAGGTAGGGGTGTAGTGCATAGATAATAAACAGTAGGTAGGGGTGTAGTGCATAGATAATAAACAGTAGGTAGGGGTGTAGTGACTATGCATAGATAATAAACAGTAGGTAGGGGGTGTAGTGACTATGCATAGATAATAAACAGTAGGTAGGGGTGTAGTGACTATGCATAGATAATAAACAGTAGGTAGGGGTGTAGTGCATAGATAATAAACAGTAGGTAGGGGTGTAGTGCATAGATAATAAACAGTAGGTAGGGGTGTAGTGCATAGATAATAAACAGTAGGTAGGGGTGTAGTGCATAGATAATAAACAGTAGGTAGGGGTGTAGTGACTATGCATAGATAATAAACAAGTAGGTAGGGGTGTAGTGACTATGCATAGATAATAAACAGTAGGTAGGGGGTGTAGTGACTATGCATAGATAATAAACAGTAGGTAGGGGTGTAGTGCATAGATAATAAACAGTAGGTAGGGGTGTAGTGACTATGCATAGATAATAAACAGTAGGTAGGGGTGTAGTGCATAGATAATAAACAGTAGGTAGGGGTGTAGTGCATAGATAATAAACAGTAGGTAGGGGTGTAGTGACTATGCATAGATAATAAACAGTAGGTAGGGGTGTAGTGACTATGCATAGATAATAAACAGTAGGTAGGGGGTGTAGTGACTATGCATAGATAATAAACAGTAGGTAGGGGTGTAGGGACTATGCATAGATAATAAACAGTAGGTAGGGGTGTAGTGCATAGATAATAAACAGTAGGTAGGGGTGTAGTGACTATGCATAGATAATAAACAGTAGGTAGGGGTGTAGTGACTATGCATAGATAATAAACAGTAGGTAGGGGGTGTAGTGACTATGCATAGATAATAAACAGTAGGAAGGGGTGTAGTGACTATGCATAGATAATAAACAGTAGGTAGGGGTGTAGTGACTATGCATAGATAATAAACAGTAGGTAGGGGTGTAGTGACTGTGCATATATAATAAACAGTAGGTAGGGGTGTAGTGACTATGCATAGATAATAAACAGTAGGTAGGGGTGTAGTGACTATGCATAGATAATAAACAGTAGGTAGGGGTGTAGTGACTATGCATAGATAATAAACAGTAGGTAGGGGTGTAGTGACTATGCATAGATAATAAACAGTAGGTAGGGGTGTAGTGACTATGCATAGATAATAAACAGTAGGTAGGGGTGTAGTGACTATGCATAGATAATAAACAGTAGGTAGGGGTGTAGTGCATAGATAATAAACAGTAGGTAGGGGTGTAGTGGCTATGCATAGATAATAAACAGTAGGTAGGGGTGTAGTGACTATGCATAGATAATAAACAGTAGGTAGGGGTGTAGTGACTATGCATAGATAATAAACAGTAGGTAGGGGTGTAGTGCATAGATAATAAACAGTAGGTAGGGGTGTAGTGCATAGATAATAAACAGTAGGTAGGGGTGTAGTATGCATAGATAATAAACAGTAGGTAGGGGTGTAGTGCATAGATAATAAACAGTAGGTAGGGGTGTAGTGCATAGATAATAAACAGTAGGTAGGGGTGTAGTGCATAGATAATAAACAGTAGGTAGGGGTGTAGTGACTATGCATAGATAATAAACAGTAGGTAGGGGTGTAGTGACTATGCATAGATAATAAACAGTAGGTAGGGGTGTAGTGCATAGATGATAAACAGTAGGTAGGGGTGTAGTGCATAGATAATAAACAGTAGGTAGGGGTGTAGTGCATAGATAATAAACAGTAGGTAGGGGTGTAGTGACTATGCATAGATAATAAACAGTAGGTAGGGGTGTAGTGACTATGCATAGATAATAAACAGTAGGTAGGGGGTGTAGTGACTATGCATAGATAATAAACAGTAGGTAGGGGTGTAGGGACTATGCATAGATAATAAACAGTAGGTAGGGGGTGTAGTGCATAGATAATAAACAGTAGGTAGGGGTGTAGTGACTATGCATAGATAATAAACAGTAGGTAGGGGTGTAGTGCATAGATAATAAACAGTAGGTAGGGGTGTAGTGACTATGCATAGATAATAAACAGTAGGTAGGGGGTGTAGTGACTATGCATAGATAATAAACAGTAGGAAGGGGTGTAGTGACTATGCATAGATAATAAACAGTAGGTAGGGGTGTAGTGACTATGCATAGATAATAAACAGTAGGTAGGGGTGTAGTGACTGTGCATAGATAATAAACAGTAGGTAGGGGGTGTAGTGCATAGATAATAAACAGTAGGTAGGGGTGTAGTGGCTATGCATAGATAATAAACAGTAGGTAGGGGTGTAGTGACTATGCATAGATAATAAACAGTAGGTAGGGGTGTAGTGCATAGATAATAAACAGTAGGTAGGGGTGTAGTGGCTATGCATAGATAATAAACAGTAGGTAGGGGTGTAGTGACTATGCATAGATAATAAACAGTAGGTAGGGGTGTAGTGACTATGCATAGATAATAAACAGTAGGTAGGGGTGTAGTGCATAGATAATAAACAGTAGGTAGGGGTGTAGTGCATAGATAATAAACAGTAGGTAGGGGGTGTAGTGCATAGATAATAAACAGTAGGTAGGGGTGTAGTGCATAGATAATAAACAGTAGGTAGGGGTGTAGTGCATAGATAATAAACAGTAGGTAGGGGTGTAGTGCATAGATAATAAACAGTAGGTAGGGGTGTAGTGACTATGCATAGATAATAAACAGTAGGTAGGGGTGTAGTGACTATGCATAGATAATAAACAGTAGGTAGGGGTGTAGTGCATAGATAATAAACAGTAGGTAGGGGTGTAGTGCATAGATAATAAACAGTAGGTAGGGGTGTAGTGCATAGATAATAAACAGTAGGTAGGGGTGTAGTGACTATGCATAGATAATAAACAGTAGGTAGGGGTGTAGTGACTATGCATAGATAATAAACAGTAGGTAGGGGTGTAGTGACTATGCATAGATAATAAACAGTAGGTAGGGGTGTAGGGACTATGCATAGATAATAAACAGTAGGTAGGGGTGTAGTGCATAGATAATAAACAGTAGGTAGGGGTGTAGTGACTATGCATAGATAATAAACAGTAGGTAGGGGTGTAGTGCATAGATAATAAACAGTAGGTAGGGGTGTAGTGACTATGCATAGATAATAAACAGTAGGTAGGGGTGTAGTGACTATGCATAGATAATAAACAGTAGGAAGGGGTGTAGTGACTATGCATAGATAATAAACAGTAGGTAGGGGTGTAGTGACTATGCATAGATAATAAACAGTAGGTAGGGGTGTAGTGACTGTGCATAGATAATAAACAGTAGGATGGGGTGTAGTGACTATGCATAGATAATAAACAGTAGGTAGGGGGTGTAGTGACTATGCATAGATAATAAACAGTAGGTAGGGGTGTAGTGACTATGCATAGATAATAAACAGTAGGTAGGGGTGTAGTGACTATGCATAGATAATAAACAGTAGGTAGGGGTGTAGTGACTATGCATAGATAATAAACAGTAGGTAGGGGTGTAGTGACTATGCATAGATAATAAACAGTAGGTAGGGGTGTAGTGACTATGCATAGATAATAAACAGTAGGTAGGGGTGTAGTGACTATGCATAGATAATAAACAGTAGGTAGGGGGTGTAGTGCATAGATAATAAACAGTAGGTAGGGGTGTAGTGACTATGCATAGATAATAAACAGTAGGTAGGGGGTGTAGACTATGCATAGATAATAAACAGTAGGTAGGGGTGTACGTGCATAGATAATAAACAGTAGGTAGGGGTGTAGTGACTATGCATAGATAATAAACAGTAGGTAGGGGTGTAGTGACTATGCATAGATAATAAACAGTAGGTAGGGGTGTAGTGACTATGCATAGATAATAAACAGTAGGTAGGGGTGTAGTGACTATGCATAGATAATAAACAGTAGGTAGGGGTGTAGTGCATAGATAATAAACAGTAGGTAGGGGTGTAGTGACTATGCATAGATAATAAACAGTAGGTAGGGGTGTAGTGACTATGCATAGATAATAAACAGTAGGTAGGGGTGTAGTGACTATGCCTAGATAATAAACAGTAGGAAGGGGTGTAGTGACTATGCATAGATAATAAACAGTAGGTAGGGGTGTAGTGACTATGCATAGATAATAAACAGTAGGTAGGGGTGTAGTGACTGTGCATAGATAATAAACAGTAGGAAGGGGTGTAGTGACTATGCATAGATAATAAACAGTAGGTAGGGGTGTAGTGACTATGCATAGATAATAAACAGTAGGTAGGGGTGTAGTGACTATGCATAGATAATAAACAGTAGGTAGGGGTGTAGTGACTATGCATAGATAATAAACAGTAGGTAGGGGTGTAGTGACTATGCATAGATAATAAACAGTAGGTAGGGGTGTAGTGACTATGCATAGATAATAAACAGTAGGTAGGGGTGTAGTGCATAGATAATAAACAGTAGGTAGGGGTGTAGTGACTATGCATAGATAATAAACAGTAGGTAGGGGTGTAGTGACTATGCATAGATAATAAACAGTAGGTAGGGGTGTAGTGACTATGCATAGATAATAAACAGTAGGTAGGGGTGTAGTGCATAGATAATAAACAGTAGGTAGGGGTGTAGTGCATAGATAATAAACAGTAGGTAGGGGTGTAGTGCATAGATAATAAACAGTAGGTAGGGGTGTAGTGCATAGATAATAAACAGTAGGTAGGGGTGTAGTGCATAGATAATAAACAGTAGGTAGGGGTGTAGTGCATAGATAATAAACAGTAGGTAGGGGTGTAGTGACTATGCATAGATAATAAACAGTAGGTAGGGGTGTAGTGACTATGCATCGATAATAAACAGTAGGTAGGGGTGTAGTGCATAGATGATAAACAGTAGGTAGGGGTGTAGTGCATAGATAATAAACAGTAGGTAGGGGTGTAGTGCATAGATAATAAACAGTAGGTAGGGGTGTAGTGACTATGCATAGATAATAAACAGTAGGTAGGGGTGTAGTGACTATGCATATATAATAAACAGTAGGTAGGGGGTGTAGTGACTATGCATAGATAATAAACAGTAGGTAGGGGTGTAGGGCTATGCATAGATAATAAACAGTAGGTAGGGGTGTAGTGCATAGATAATAAACAGTAGGTAGGGGTGTAGTGACTATGCATAGATAATAAACAGTAGGTAGGGGTGTAGTGCATAGATAATAAACAGTAGGTAGGGGTGTAGTGACTATGCATAGATAATAAACAGTAGGTAGGGGTGTAGTGACTATGCATAGATAATAAACAGTAGGAAGGGGTGTAGTGACTATGCATAGATAATAAACAGTAGGTAGGGGTGTAGTGACTATGCATAGATAATAAACAGTAGGTAGGGGTGTAGTGACTGTGCATAGATAATAAACAGTAGGATGGGGTGTAGTGACTATGCATAGATAATAAACAGTAGGTAGGGGTGTAGTGACTATGCATAGATAATAAACAGTAGGTAGGGGTGTAGTGACTATGCATAGATAATAAACAGTAGGTAGGGGTGTAGTGACTATGCATAGATAATAAACAGTAGGTAGGGGTGTAGTGACTATGCATAGATAATAAACAGTAGGTAAGGGGTGTAGTGACTATGCATAGATAATAAAAAGTAGGTAGGGGTGTAGTGACTATGCATAGATAATAAACAGTAGGTAGGGGTGTAGTGACTATGCATAGATAATAAACAGTAGGTAGGGGTGTAGTGCATAGATAATAAACAGTAGGTAGGGGTGTAGTGACTATGCATAGATAATAAACAGTAGGTAGGGGGTGTAGTGCATAGATAATAAACAGTAGGTAGGGGTGTAGTGCATAGATAATAAACAGTAGGTAGGGGTGTAGTGACTATGCATAGATAATAAAGAGTAGGTAGGGGTGTAGTGACTATGCATAGATAATAAACAGTAGGTAGGGGTGTAGTGACTATGCATAGATAATAAACAGTAGGTAGGGGTGTAGGGACTATGCATAGATAATAAACAGTAGGTAGGGGTGTAGTGACTATGCCTAGATAATAAACAGTAGGTAGGGGTGTAGTGACTATGCATAGATAATAAACAGTAGGTAGGGGTGTAGTGCATAGATAATAAACAGTAGGTAGGGGTGTAGTGCATAGATAATAAACAGTAGGTAGGGGTGTAGTGCATAGATAATAAACAGTAGGTAGGGGTGTAGTGCATAGATAATAAACAGTAGGTAGGGGTGTAGTGACTATGCATAGATAATAAACAGTAGGTAGGGGTGTAGTGACTATGCATCGATAATAAACAGTAGGTAGGGGTGTAGTGCATAGATAATAAACAGTAGGTAGGGGTGTAGTGCATAGATAATAAACAGTAGGTAGGGGTGTAGTGCATAGATAATAAACAGTAGGTAGGGGTGTAGTGACTATGCATAGATAATAAACAGTAGGTAGGGGTGTAGTGACTATGCATATATAATAAACAGTAGGTAGGGGTGTAGTGACTATGCATAGATAATAAACAGTAGGTAGGGGTGTAGGGACTATGCATAGATAATAAACAGTAGGTAGGGGTGTAGTGCATAGATAATAAACAGTAGGTAGGGGTGTAGTGACTATGCATAGATAATAAACAGTAGGTAGGGGTGTAGTGCATAGATAATAAACAGTAGGTAGGGGTGTAGTGACTATGCATAGATAATAAACAGTAGGTAGGGGTGTAGTGACTATGCATAGATAATAAACAGTAGGAAGGGGTGTAGTGACTATGCATAGATAATAAACAGTAGGTAGGGGTGTAGTGACTATGCATAGATAATAAACAGTAGGTAGGGGTGTAGTGACTGTGCATATATAATAAACAGTAGGATGTGGTGTAGTGACTATGCATAGATAATAAACAGTAGGTAGGGGTGTAGTGACTATGCATAGATAATAAAGAGTAGGTAGGGGTGTAGTGACTATGCATAGATAATAAACAGTAGGTAGGGGTGTAGTGACTATGCATAGATAATAAACAGTAGGTAGGGGTGTAGTGACTATGCATAGATAATAAACAGTAGGTAGGGGTGTAGTGACTATGCATAGATAATAAACAGTAGGTAGGGGTGTAGTGACTATGCATAGATAATAAACAGTAGGTAGGGGTGTAGTGACTATGCATAGATAATAAACAGTAGGTAGGGGTGTAGTGCATAGATAATAAACAGTAGGTAGGGGTGTAGTGACTTGCATAGATAATAAACAGTAGGTACGGGGGTGTAGTGCATAGATAATAAACAGTAGGTAGGGGTGTCGTGCATAGATAATAAACAGTAGGTAGGGGTATAGTGACTATGCATAGATAATAAAGAGTAGGTAGGGGTGTAGTGACTATGCATATATAATAAACAGTAGGTAGGGGTGTAGTGACTATGCATAGATAATAAACAGTAGGTAGGGGTGTAGGGACTATGCATAGATAATAAACAGTAGGTAGGGGTGTAGTGACTATGCCTAGATAATAAACAGTAGGTAGGGGTGTAGTGACTATGCATAGATAATAAACAGTAGGTAGGGGTGTAGTGCATAGATAATAAACAGTAGGTAGGGGTGTAGTGCATAGATAATAAACAGTAGGTAGGGGTGTAGTGACTATGCATATATAATAAACAGTAGGTAGGGGTGTAGTGACTATGCATAGATAATAAACAGTAGGTAGGGGTGTAGTGACTATGCATAGATAATAAAGAGTAGGTAGGGGTGTAGTGCATAGATAATAAACAGTAGGTAGGGGTGTAGTGGCTATGCATAGATAATAAACAGTAGGTAGGGGTGTAGTGACTATGCATAGATAATAAACAGTAGGTAGGGGTGTAGTGACTATGCATAGATAATAAACAGTAGGTAGGGGTGTAGTGCATAGATAATAAACAGTAGGTAGGGGTGTAGTGCATAGATAATAAACAGTAGGTAGGGGTGTAGTGCATAGATAATAAACAGTAGGTAGGGGTGTAGTGCATAGATAATAAACAGTAGGTAGGGGTGTAGTGCATAGATAATAAACAGTAGGTAGGGGTGTAGTGACTATGCATAGATAATAAACAGTAGGTAGGGGTGTAGTGACTATGCATAGATAATAAACAGTAGGTAGGGGTGTAGGGACTATGCATAGATAATAAACAGTAGGTAGGGGTGTAGTGCATAGATAATAAACAGTAGGTAGGGGTGTAGTGACTATGCATAGATAATAAACAGTAGGTAGGGGTGTAGTGACTATGCATAGATAATAAACAGTAGGTAGGGGTGTAGTGACTATGCCTAGATAATAAACAGTAGGAAGGGGTGTAGTGACTATGCATAGATAATAAACAGTAGGTAGGGGTGTAGTGACTATGCATAGATAATAAACAGTAGGTAGGGGTGTAGTGACTATGCATAGATAATAAACAGTAGGTAGGGGTGTAGTGACTATGCATAGATAATAAACAGTAGGTAGGGGTGTAGTGACTATGCATAGATAATAAACAGTAGGTAGGGGTGTAGTGACTATGCATAGATAATAAACAGTAGGTAGGGGTGTAGTGCATAGATAATAAACAGTAGGTAGGGGTGTAGTGACTATGCATAGATAATAAACAGTAGGTAGGGGTGTAGTGACTATGCATAGATAATAAACAGTAGGTAGGGGTGTAGTGACTATGCATAGATAATAAACAGTAGGTAGGGGTGTAGTGCATAGATAATAAACAGTAGGTAGGGGTGTAGTGCATAGATAATAAACAGTAGGTACGGGTGTAGTGCATAGATAATAAACAGTAGGTAGGGGTGTAGTGCATAGATAATAAACAGTAGGTAGGGGGTGTAGTGCATAGATAATAAACAGTAGGTAGGGGTGTAGTGCATAGATAATAAACAGTAGGTAGGGGTGTAGTGACTATGCATAGATAATAAACAGTAGGTAGGGGTGTAGTGACTATGCATAGATAATAAACAGTAGGTAGGGGTGTAGTGCATAGATGATAAACAGTAGGTAGGGGTGTAGTGCATAGATAATAAACAGTAGGTGGGGGTGTGTGCATAGATAATAAACAGTAGGTAGGGGTGTAGTGACTATGCATAGATAATAAACAGTAGGTAGGGGTGTAGTGACTATGCATATATAATAAACAGTAGGTAGGGGTGTAGTGACTATGCATAGATAATAAACAGTAGGTAGGGGTGTAGGGACTATGCATAGATAATAAACAGTAGGTAGGGGTGTAGTGCATAGATAATAAACAGTAGGTAGGGGTGTAGTGACTATGCATAGATAATAAACAGTAGGTAGGGGTGTAGTGCATAGATAATAAACAGTAGGTAGGGGTGTAGTGACTATGCATAGATAATAAACAGTAGGTAGGGGTGTAGTGACTATGCATAGATAATAAACAGTAGGAAGGGGTGTAGTGACTATGCATAGATAATAAACAGT
Organism: Salmo salar; assembly: GCF_905237065.1. Classification (NCBI taxonomy): domain Eukaryota; kingdom Metazoa; phylum Chordata; class Actinopteri; order Salmoniformes; family Salmonidae; genus Salmo; species Salmo salar. The sequence continues at coordinate 43,921 of NW_025548608.1, forward strand.
AGGTAGGGGTGTAGTGACTATGCATAGATAATAAACAGTAGGTAGGGGGTGTAGTGACTGTGCATATATAATAAACAGTAGGATGGGGTGTAGTGACTATGCATAGATAATAAACAGTAGGTAGGGGTGTAGTGACTATGCATAGATAATAAAGAGTAGGTAGGGGTGTAGTGACTATGCATAGATAATAAACAGTAGGTAGGGGTGTAGTGACTATGCATAGATAATAAACAGTAGGTAGGGGTGTAGTGACTATGCATAGATAATAAACAGTAGGTAGGGGTGTAGTGACTATGCATAGATAATAAACAGTAGGTAGGGGTGTAGTGACTATGCATAGATAATAAACAGTAGGTAGGGGTGTAGTGACTATGCATAGATAATAAACGTAGGTAGGGGTGTAGTGCATAGATAATAAACAGTAGGTAGGGGTGTAGTGACTATGCATAGATAATAAACAGTAGGTGGGGGTGTAGTGCATAGATAATAAACAGTAGGTAGGGGGTGTCGTGCATAGATAATAAACAGTATGTAGGGGTATAGTGACTATGCATAGATAATAAAGAGTAGGTAGGGGTGTAGTGACTATGCATATATAATAAACAGTAGGTAGGGGTGTAGTGACTATGCATAGATAATAAACAGTAGGTAGGGGTGTAGGGACTATGCATAGATAATAAACAGTAGGTTGGGGTGTAGGGACTATGCATAGATAATAAACAGTAGGTAGGGGTGTAGTGACTGTGCATATATAATAAACAGTAGGAAGGGGTGTAGTGACTATGCATAGATAATAAACAGTAGGTAGGGGTGTAGTGACTATGCATAGATAATAAACAGTAGGTAGGGGTGTAGTGACTATGCATAGATAATAAACAGTAGGTAGGGGTGTAGTGACTATGCATAGATAATAAACAGTAGGTAGGGGTGTAGTGACTATGCATAGATAATAAAGAGTAGGTAGGGGTGTAGTGACTATGCATAGATAATAAAGAGTAGGTAGGGGTGTAGTGCATAGATAATAAACAGTAGGTAGGGGTGTAGTGACTATGCATAGATAATAAACAGTAGGTAGGGGTGTAGTGACTATGCATAGATAATAAACAGTAGGTAGGGGTGTAGTGACTATGCATAGATAATAAACAGTAGGTAGGGGTGTAGTGCATAGATAATAAACAGTAGGTAGGGGTGTAGTGCATAGATAATAAACAGTAGGTGCAGGGTGTAGTGCATAGATAATAAACAGTAGGTAGGGGTGTAGTGCATAGATAATAAACAGTAAGTAGGGGTGTAGTGCATAGATAATAAACAGTAGGTAGGGGTGTAGTGCATAGATAATAAACAGTAGGTAGGGGTGTAGTGACTATGCATAGATAATAAACAGTAGGTAGTGGTGTAGTGACTATGCATCGATAATAAACAGTAGGTAGGGGTGTAGTGACTATGCATAGATAATAAACAGTAGGTAGGGGTGTAGTGATTATGCATAGATAATAAACAGTAGGTAGGGGTGTAGTGACTATGCATAGATAATAAAAATTAGGTAGGGGTGTAGTGACTATGCATAGATAATAGACAGTAGGTAGGGGTGTAGTGACTATGCATAGATAATAAACTGTATGTAGGGGTGTAGTGCATAGATAATAAACAGTAGGTAGGGGTGTAGTGACTATGCATAGATAATAAACAGTAGGTACGGGTGTAGTGCATAGATAATAAACAGTAGGTAGGGGTGTCGTGCATAGATAATAAACAGTATGTAGGGGTATAGTGACTATGCATAGATAATAAAGAGTAGGTAGGGGTGTAGTGACTATGCATATATAATAAACAGTAGGTAGGGGTGTAGTGACTATGCATAGATAATAAACAGTAGGTAGGGGTGTAGGGACTATGCCTAGATAATAAACAGTAGGAAGGGGTGTAGTGACTATGCATAGATAATAAACAGTAGGTTGGGGTGTAGTGACTATGCATAGATAATAAACAGTAGGTAGGGGTGTAGTGACTGTGCATATATAATAAACAGTAGGAAGGGGTGTAGTGACTATGCATAGATAATAAACAGTAGGTAGGGGTGTAGTGACTATGCATAGATAATAAAGAGTAGGTAGGGGTGTAGTGATTATGCATAGATAATAAAGAGTAGGTAGGGGTGTAGTGCATAGATAATAAACAGTAGGTAGGGGTATAGTGGCTATGCATAGATAATAAACAGTAGGTAGGGGTGTAGTGACTATGCATAGATAATAAACAGTAGGTAGGGGTGTAGTGACTATGCATAGATAATAAACAGTAGGTAGGGGTGTAGTGCATAGATAATAAACAGTAGGTAGGGGTGTAGTGCATAGATAATAAACAGTAGGTACGGGTGTAGTGCATAGATAATAAACAGTAGGTAGGGGTGTAGTGCATAGATAATAAACAGTAAGTAGGGGTGTAGTGCATAGATAATAAACAGTAGGTAGGGGTGTAGTGCATAGATAATAAACAGTAGGTAGGGGTGTAGTGACTATGCATAGATAATAAACAGTAGGTAGTGGTGTAGTGACTATGCATCGATAATAAACAGTAGGTAGGGGTGTAGTGCATAGATGATAAACAGTAGGTAGGGGTGTAGTGCATAGATAAAACAGTAGGTAGGGGTGTCGTGCATAGATAATAAACAGTAGGTAGGGGTATAGTGACTATGCATAGATAATAAACAGTAGGTAGGGGTGTAGTGACTATGCATATATAATAAACAGTAGGTAGGGGTATAGTGACTATGCATAGATAATAAACAGTAGGTAGGGGGGTAGGGACTATGCATAGATAATAAACAGTAGGTAGGGGTGTAGTGCATAGATAATAAACAGTAGGTAGGGGTGTAGTGACTATGCATAGATAATAAACAGTAGGTAGGGGTGTAGTGCATAGATAATAAACAGTAGGTAGGGGTGTAGTGACTATGCATAGATAATAAACAGTAGGTAGGGGTGTAGTGACTATGCATAGATAATAAACAGTAGGTAGGGGTGTAGTGACTATGCATAGATAATAAACAGTAGGTAGGGGTGTAGTGACTGTGCATATATAATAAACAGTAGGATGTGGTGTAGTGACTATGCATAGATAATAAACAGTAGGTAGGGGTGTAGTGACTATGCATAGAAAATAAAGAGTAGGTAGGGGTGTAGTGACTATGCATAGATAATAAACAGTAGGTAGGGGTGTAGTGACTATGCATAGATAATAAACAGTAGGTAGGGGTGTAGTGATTATGCATAGATAATAAACAGTAGGTAGGGGTGTAGTGATTATGCATAGATAATAAAGAGTAGGTAGGGGTGTAGTGCATAGATAATAAACAGTAGGTAGGGGTATAGTGGCTATGCATAGATAATAAACAGTAGGTAGGGGTGTAGTGACTATGCATAGATAATAAACAGTAGGTAGGGGTGTAGTGACTATGCATAGATAATAAACAGTAGGTAGGGGTGTAGTGCATAGATAATAAACAGTAGGTAGGGGTGTAGTGCATAGATAATAAACAGTAGGTACGGGTGTAGTGCATAGATAATAAACAGTAGGTAGGGGTGTAGTGCATAGATAATAAACAGTAAGTAGGGGTGTAGTGCATAGATAATAAACAGTAGGTAGGGGTGTAGTGCATAGATAATAAACAGTAGGTAGGGGTGTAGTGACTATGCATAGATAATAAACAGTAGGTAGGGGTGTAGTGACTATGCATCGATAATAAACAGTAGGTAGTGGTGTAGTGCATAGATGATAAACAGTAGGTAGGGGTGTAGTGCATAGATAAAACAGTAGGTAGGGGTGTAGTGCATAGATAATAAACAGTAGGTAGGGGTGTAGTGCATGTATAATAAACAGTAGGTAGGGGTGTAGTGACTATGCATAGATAATAAACAGTAGGTACGGGTGTAGTGCATAGATAATAACCAGTTGGTAGGGGTGTCGTGCATAGATAATAAACAGTAGGTAGGGGTGTCGTGCATAGATAATAAACAGTAGGTAGAGGTGTAGTGACTATGCATATATAATAAACAGTAGGTAGGGGTGTATTGACAATGCATTGATAATAAACAATTGGTAGGGGTGTAGTGACTATGCATAGATGTAGTGACTATGCATAGATAATAAACTGTATGTAGGGGTGTAGTGCATAGATAATAAACAGTAGGTAGGGGTGTAGTGACTATGCAAAGATAATAAACAGTAGGTACGGGTGTAGTGCATAGATAATAAACAGTAGGTATGGGTGTCGTGCATAGATAATAAACATTAGGTAGGGGTATAGTGACTATGCATATATAATAAACAGTAGGTAGGGGTGTAGTGCATAGATAACAAACAGTAGGTAGGGGTGTAGTGACTATGCATAGATAATAAACAGTAGGTACGGGTGTAGTGCATAGATAATAAACAGTAGGTAGGGGTGTCTTGCATAGATAATAAACAGTGGGTAGGGGTGTCGTGCATAGATAATAAACAGTAGGTAGGGGTGTAGTGACTATGCATATATAATAAACAGTAGGTATGGGTGTCGTGCATAGATAATAAACAGTAGGTAGGGGTATAGTGACTATGCATATATAATAAATAGTAGGTAGGGGTGTAGTGCATAGATAATAAACAGTAGGTAGGGGTGTAGTGACTATGCATAGATAATAAACAGTAGGTACGGGTGTAGTGCATAGATAATAAACAGTAGGTAGGGGTGTCTTGCATAGATAATAAACAGTGGGTAGGGGTGTCGTGCATAGATAATAAACAGTAGGTAGGGGTGTAGTGACTATGCATATATAATAAACAGTAGGTAGGGGTGTAGTGACTATGCATAGATAATAAACAGTAGGTATGGGTGAAGAGACTATGCATAGATAATAAACAGTAGGTAGGGGTGTAGTGACTATGCATAGATAATAAACAGTAGGTAGGGGTGTAGTGACTATGCATAGATAATAAACAGTAGGTAGGGGTGTAGTGACTATGCATAGATAATAAACAGTAGGTAGGGGTGTAGTGACTATGCATAGATAATAAAGAGTAGGTAGGGGTGTAGTGACTATGCATAGATAATAAAACAGTAGGTAGGGGTGTAGTGCACAGATAATAAACAGTAGGTAGGGGTGTAGTGACTATGCATAGATAATAAACAGTAGGTAGGGGTGTAGTGACTATGCATAGATAATAAACAGTAGGTAGGGGTGTAGTGACTATGCATAGATAATAAACAGAAGGTAGGGGTGTCGTGCATAGATGATAAACAGTAGGTAGGGGTGTAGTGCATAGATAATAAACTGTATGTAGGGGTGTAGTGCATAGATAATAAACAGTAGGTAGGGGTGTAGTGACTATGCATAGATAATAAACAGTAGGTACGGGTGTAGTGCATAGATAATAAACAGTAGGTAGGGGTGTCGTGCATAGATAATAAACAGTAGGTAGGGGTATAGTGACTATGCATAGATAATAAACAGTAGGTAGGGGTGTAGTGACTATGCATATATAATAAACAGTAGGTAGGGGTGTAGTGACTATGCATAGATAATAAACAGTAGGTAGGGGTGTAGAGACTATGCATAGATAATAAACAGTAGGTAGGGGTGTAGTGCATAGATAATAAACAGTAGGTAGGGGTGTAGTGACTATGCATAGATAATAAACAGTAGGTAGGGGTGTAGTGACTATGCATAGATAATAAACAGTAGGAAGGGGTGTAGTGACTATGCATAGATAATAAACAGTAGGTAGGGGTGTAGTGACTATGCATAGATTATAAACAGTAGGTAGGGGTGTAGTGACTGTGCATATATAATAAGCAGTCGGAATGGGTGTAGTGACTATGCATAGATAATAAACAGTAGGTAGGGGTGTAGTGACTATGCATAGATAATAAACAGTAGGTAGGGGTGTAGTGACTATGCATAGATAATAAACAGTAGGTAGGGGTGTAGTGACTATGCATAGATAATAAACAGTAGGTAGGGGTGTAGTGACTATGCATAGATAATAAACAGTAGGTAGGGGTGTAGTGACTATGCATAGATAATAAACAGTAGGTAGGGGTGTAGTGACTATGCATAGATAATAAAGAGTAGGTAGGGGTGTAGTGCATAGATAATAAACAGTAGGTAGGGGTGTAGTGACTATGCATAGATAATAAACAGTAGGTAGGGGTGTAGTGACTATGCATAGATAATAAACAGTAGGTAGGGGTGTAGTGACTATGCATAGATAATAAACAGTAGGTAGGGGTGTAGTGCATAGATAATAAACAGTAGGTAGGGGTGTAGTGCCTGGATAATAAACAGTAGGTAGGGATGTAGTGCATAGATAATAAACAGTAGGTAGGGGTGTAGTGCATAGATAATAAACAGTAGGTAGGGGTGTAGTGCATAGATAATAAACAGTAGGTAGGGGTGTAGTGACTATGCATAGATAATAAACAGTAGGTAGGGGTGTAGTGACTATGCATAGATAATAAACAGTAGGTAGGGGTGTAGTGCATAGATGATAAACAGTAGGTAGGGGTGTAGTGCATAGATAAAACAGTAGGTAGGGGTGTAGTGCATAAATAAAACAGTAGGTAGGGGTGTAGAGCATAGATAATAAACAGTAGGTAGGGGTGTAGTGACTATGCATAGATAATAAACAGTAGGTAGGGGTGTATGGTGCATAGATAATAAACAGTAGGTAGGGGTATAGTGACTATGCATAGATAATAAAGAGTAGGTAGGGGTGTAGTGACTATGCATAGATAATAAACAGTAGGTAGGGGTGTAGTGACTATGCATAGATAATAAACAGTAGGTAGGGGTGTAGTGATTATGCATAGATAATAAACAGTAGGTAGGGGTGTAGTGACTATGCATAGATAATAAAAATTAGGTAGGGGTGTAGTGACTATGCATAGATAATAGACAGTAGGTAGGGGTGTAGTGACTATGCATAGATAATAAACTGTATGTAGGGGTGTAGTGCATAGATAATAAACAGTAGGTAGGGGTGTAGTGACTATGCATAGATAATAAACAGTAGGTACGGGTGTAGTGCATAGATAATAAACAGTAGGTAGGGGTGTCGTGCATAGATAATAAACAGTAGGTAGGGGTATAGTGACTATGCATAGATAATAAAGAGTAGGTAGGGGTGTAGTGACTATGCATATATAATAAACAGTAGGTAGGGGTGTAGTGACTATGCATAGATAATAAACAGTAGGTAGGGGTGTAGGGACTATGCATAGATAATAAACAGTAGGTAGGGGTGTAGTGCATAGATAATAAACAGTAGGTAGGGGTGTAGTGACTATGCATAGATAATAAACAGTAGGTAGGGGTGTAGTGACTATGCATAGATAATAAACAGTAGGTAGGGGTGTAGTGACTATGCCTAGATAATAAACAGTAGGAAGGGGTGTAGTGACTATGCATAGATAATAAACAGTAGGTTGGGGTGTAGTGACTATGCATAGATAATAAACAGTAGGTAGGGGTGTAGTGACTGTGCATATATAATAAACAGTAGGAAGGGGTGTAGTGACTATGCATAGATAATAAACAGTAGGTAGGGGTGTAGTGACTATGCATAGATAATAAACAGTAGGTAGGGGTGTAGGGACTATGCATAGATAATAAACAGTAGGTAGGGGTGTAGTGCATAGATAATAAACAGTAGGTAGGGGTGTAGTGACTATGCATAGATAATAAACAGTAGGTAGGGGTGTAGTGCATAGATAATAAACAGTAGGTAGGGGTGTAGTGACTATGCATAGATAATAAACAGTAGGTAGGGGTGTAGTGACTATGCATAGATAATAAACAGTAGGAAGGGGTGTAGTGACTATGCATAGATAATAAACAGTAGGTAGGGGTGTAGTGACTATGCATAGATAATAAACAGTAGGTAGGGGTGTAGTGACTGTGCATATATAATAAACAGTAGGTGGGGTGTAGTGACTATGCATAGATAATAAACAGTAGGTAGGGGTGTAGTGACTATGCATAGATAATAAACAGTAGGTAGGGGTGTAGTGACTATGCATAGATAATAAACAGTAGGTAGGGGTGTAGTGACTATGCATAGATAATAAACAGTAGGTGGGGGTGTAGTGACTATGCATAGATAATAAACAGTAGGTAGGGGGTGTAGTGACTATGCATAGATAATAAACAGTAGGTAGGGGTGTAGTGACTATGCATAGATAATAAACAGTAGGTAGGGGTGTAGTGACTATGCATAGATAATAAACAGTAGGTAGGGGTGTAGTGCATAGATAATAAACAGTAGGTAGGGGTGTAGTGACTATGCATAGATAATAAACAGTAGGTAGGGGTGTAGTGCATAGATAATAAACAGTAGGTAGGGGGTGTAGTGCATAGATAATAAACAGTAGGTAGGGGTGTAGTGACTATGCATAGATAATAAACAGTAGGTGGGGGTGTAGTGACTATGCATATATAATAAACAGTAGGTAGGGGTGTAGTGACTATGCATAGATAATAAACAGTAGGTAGGGGTGTAGGGACTATGCATAGATAATAAACAGTAGGTAGGGGTGTAGTGACTATGCATAGATAATAAACAGTAGGTAGGGGTGTAGTGACTATGCATAGATAATAAACAGTAGGTAGGGGTGTAGTGCATAGATAATAAACAGTAGGTAGGGGTGTAGTGCATAGATAATAAACAGTAGGTAGGGGTGTAGTGACTATGCATATATAATAAACAGTAGGTAGGGGTGTAGTGATTATGCATAGATAATAAACAGTAGGTAGGGGTGTAGTGACTATGCATAGATAATAAACAGTAGGTAGGGGTGTAGTGCATAGATAATAAACAGTAGGTAGGGGTGTAGTGGCTATGCATAGATAATAAACAGTAGGTAGGGGTGTAGTGACTATGCATAGATAATAAACAGTAGGTAGGGGTGTAGTGACTATGCATAGATAATAAACAGTAGGTAGGGGTGTAGTGCATAGATAATAAACAGTAGGTGGGGGTGTAGTGCATAGATAATAAACAGTAGGTAGGGGTGTAGTGCATCGATAATAAACAGTAGGTAGGGGTGTAGTGCATAGATAATAAACAGTAAGTAGGGGTGTAGTGCATAGATAATAAACAGTAGGTAGGGGTGTAGTGACTATGCATAGATAATAAACAGTAGGTAGGGGTGTAGTGACTATGCATAGATAATAAACAGTAGGTAGGGGTGTAGGGACTATGCATAGATAATAAACAGTAGGTAGGGGTGTAGTGCATAGATAATAAACAGTAGGTAGGGGTGTAGTGACTATGCATAGATAATAAACAGTAGGTAGGGGTGTAGTGACTATGCATAGATAATAAACAGTAGGTAGGGGTGTAGTGACTTGCATAGATAATAAACAGTAGGTAGGGGTGTAGTGACTATGCATAGATAATAAACAGTAGGTGGGGGTGTAGTGACTATGCATAGATAATAAACAGTAGGTAGGGGTGTAGTGACTATGCATAGATAATAAACAGTAGGTAGGGGTGTAGTGACTATGCATAGATAATAAACAGTAGGTAGGGGTGTAGTGACTATGCATAGATAATAAACAGTAGGTAGGGGTGTAGTGACTATGCATAGATAATAAACAGTAGGTAGGGGTGTAGTGCATAGATAATAAACAGTAGGTAGGGGTGTAGTGACTATGCATAGATAATAAACAGTAGGTAGGGGGTGTAGTGCATAGATAATAAACAGTAGGTAGGGGTGTAGTGCATAGATAATAAACAGTAGGTAGGGGTGTAGTGCATAGATAATAAACAGTAGGTAGGGGTGTAGTGACTATGCATAGATAATAAACAGTAGGTAGGGGTGTAGTGACTATGCATAGATAATAAACAGTAGGTAGGGGTGTAGTGCATAGATGATAAACAGTAGGTAGGGGTGTAGTGCATAGATAATAAACAGTAGGTAGGGGTGTCGTGCATAGATAATAAACAGTAGGTAGGGGTGTAGTGACTATGCATAGATAATAAACAGTAGGTAGGGGTGTAGTGACTATGCATATATAATAAACAGTAGGTAGGGGTGTAGTGACTATGCATAGATAATAAACAGTAGGTAGGGGTGTAGGGACTATGCATAGATAATAAACAGTAGGTAGGGGTGTAGTGCATAGATAATAAACAGTAGGTAGGGGTGTAGTGACTATGCATAGATAATAAACAGTAGGTAGGGGTGTAGTGCATAGATAATAAACAGTAGGTAGGGGTGTAGTGACTATGCATAGATAATAAACAGTAGGTAGGGGTGTAGTGACTATGCATAGATAATAAACAGTAGGAAGGGGTGTAGTGACTATGCATAGATAATAAACAGTAGGTAGGGGTGTAGTGACTATGCATAGATAATAAACAGTAGGTAGGGGTGTAGTGACGTGCATATATAATAAACAGTAGGATGGGGTGTAGTGACTATGCATAGATAATAAACAGTAGGTAGGGGTGTAGTGACTATGCATAGATAATAAACAGTAGGTAGGGGTGTAGTGACTATGCATAGATAATAAACAGTAGGTAGGGGTGTAGTGACTATGCATAGATAATAAACAGTAGGTAGGGGTGTAGTGACTATGCATAGATAATAAACAGTAGGTAGGGGTGTAGTGACTATGCATAGATAATAAACAGTAGGTAGGGGTGTAGTGACTATGCATAGATAATAGACAGTAGGTAGGGGTGTAGTGACTATGCATAGATAATAAACAGTAGGTAGGGGTGTAGTGCATAGATAATAAACAGTAGGTAGGGGTGTAGTGACTATGCATAGATAATAAACAGTAGGTAGGGGTGTAGTGCATAGATAATAAACAGTAGGTAGGGGTGTCGTGCATAGATAATAAACAGTAGGTAGGGGTGTAGTGACTATGCATAGATAATAAACAGTAGGTAGGGGTGTAGTGACTATGCATATATAATAAACAGTAGGTAGGGGTGTAGTGACTATGCATAGATAATAAACAGTAGGTAGGGGTGTAGGGCTATGCATAGATAATAAACAGTAGGTAGGGGTGTAGGGCTATGCATAGATAATAAACAGTAGGTAGGGGTGTAGTGACTGTGCATATATAATAAACAGTAGGAAGGGGTGTAGTGACTATGCATAGATAATAAACAGTAGGTAGGGGTGTAGTGACTATGCATAGATAATAAACAGTAGGTAGGGGTGTAGTGACTATGCATAGATAATAAACAGTAGGTAGGGGTGTAGTGACTATGCATAGATAATAAAGAGTAGGTAGGGGTGTAGTGATTATGCATAGATAATAAAGAGTAGGTAGGGGTGTAGTGCATAGATAATAAACAGTAGGTAGGGGTGTAGTGGCTTGCATAGATAATAAACAGTAGGTGGGGGTGTAGTGACTATGCATAGATAATAAACAGTAGGTAGGGGTGTAGTGACTATGCATAGATAATAAACAGTAGGTAGGGGTGTAGTGCATAGATAATAAACAGTAGGTAGGGGTGTAGTGCATAGATAATAAACAGTAGGTAGGGGTGTAGTGCATAGATAATAAACAGTAGGTAGGGGTGTAGTGCATAGATAATAAACAGTAGGTAGGGGTGTAGTGCATAGATAATAAACAGTAGGTAGGGGTGTAGTGCATAGATAATAAACAGTAGGTAGGGGTGTAGTGACTATGCATAGATAATAAACAGTAGGTAGTGGTGTAGTGACTATGCATCGATAATAAACAGTAGGTAGGGGTGTAGTGACTATGCATAGATAATAAACAGTAGGTAGGGGTGTAGTGATTATGCATAGATAATAAACAGTAGGTAGGGGTGTAGTGACTATGCATAGATAATAAACAGTAGGTAGGGGTGTAGTGACTATGCATAGATAATAGACAGTAGGTAGGGGTGTAGTGCTATGCATAGATAATAAACAGTAGGTAGGGGTGTAGTGCATAGATAATAAACAGTAGGTAGGGGTGTAGTGACTATGCATAGATAATAAACAGTAGGGTGCCGGGTGTAGTGCATAGATAATAAACAGTAGGTGGGGGTGTCGTGCATAGATAATAAACAGTAGGTAGGGGTGTGTGACTATGCATAGATAATAAAGAGTAGGTAGGGGTGTAGTGACTATGCATATATAATAAACAGTAGGTAGGGGGTGTAGTGACTATGCATAGATAATAAACAGTAGGTAGGGGTGTAGGGACTATGCCTAGATAATAAACAGTAGGAAGGGGTGTAGTGACTATGCATAGATAATAAACAGTAGGTTGGGGTGTAGTGACTATGCATAGATAATAAACAGTAGGTAGGGGTGTAGTGACTGTGCATAGATAATAAACAGTAGGAAGGGGTGTAGTGACTATGCATAGATAATAAACAGTAGGTAGGGGTGTAGTGATTATGCATAGATAATAAAGAGTAGGTAGGGGTGTAGTGATTTGCATAGATAATAAACAGTAGGTAGGGGTGTAGTGCATAGATAATAAACAGTAGGTAGGGGTGTAGTGGCTATGCATAGATAATAAACAGTAGGTAGGGGTGTAGTGACTATGCATAGATAATAAACAGTAGGTAGGGGTGTAGTGACTATGCATAGATAATAAACAGTAGGTAGGGGTGTAGTGCATAGATAATAAACAGTAGGTAGGGGTGTAGTGCATAGATAATAAACAGTAGGTGCGGGTTGTAGTGCATAGATAATAAACAGTAGGTGGGGGTGTAGTGCATAGATAATAAACAGTAAGTAGGGGTGTAGTGCATAGATAATAAACAGTAGGTAGGGGTGTAGTGCATAGATAATAAACAGTAGGTAGGGGTGTAGTGACTATGCATAGATAATAAACAGTAGGTAGGGGTGTAGTGACTATGCATCGATAATAAACAGTAGGTAGGGGTGTAGTGCATAGATGATAAACAGTAGGTAGGGGTGTAGTGCATAGATAATAAACAGTAGGTAGGGGTGTCGTGCATAGATAATAAACAGTAGGTAGGGGTGTAGTGACTATGCATAGATAATAAACAGTAGGTAGGGGTGTAGTGACTATGCATATATAATAAACAGTAGGTAGGGGTGTAGTGACTATGCATAGATAATAAACAGTAGGTAGGGGGTAGGGACTATGCATAGATAATAAACAGTAGGTGGGGGTGTAGTGCATAGATAATAAACAGTAGGTAGGGGTGTAGTGACTATGCATAGATAATAAACAGTAGGTAGGGGTGTAGTGCATAGATAATAAACAGTAGGTAGGGGTGTAGTGACTATGCATAGATAATAAACAGTAGGTAGGGGTGTAGTGACTATGCATAGATAATAAACAGTAGGTGGGGGTGTAGTGACTATGCATAGATAATAAACAGTAGGTAGGGGTGTAGTGACTGTGCATATATAATAAACAGTAGGATGGGGTGTAGTGACTATGCATAGATAATAAACAGTAGGTAGGGGTGTAGTGACTATGCATAGATAATAAACAGTAGGTAGGGGTGTAGTGACTATGCATAGATAATAAACAGTAGGTAGGGGTGTAGTGACTATGCATAGATAATAAACAGTAGGTAGGGGTGTAGTGATTATGCATAGATAATAAACAGTAGGTAGGGGTGTAGTGATTATGCATAGATAATAAACAGTAGGTAGGGGTGTAGTGCATAGATAATAAACAGTAGGTGGGGGTGTAGTGGCTATGCATAGATAATAAACAGTAGGTAGGGGTGTAGTGACTATGCATAGATAATAAACAGTAGGTAGGGGTGTAGTGACTATGCATAGATAATAAACAGTAGGTAGGGGTGTAGTGCATAGATAATAAACAGTAGGTAGGGGTGTAGTGCATAGATAATAAACAGTAGGTGCGGGGTGTAGTGCATAGATAATAAACAGTAGGTAGGGGTGTAGTGCATAGATAATAAACAGTAAGTAGGGGTGTAGTGCATAGATAATAAACAGTAGGTAGGGGTGTAGTGCATAGATAATAAACAGTAGGTAGGGGTGTAGTGACTATGCATAGATAATAAACAGTAGGTAGGGGTGTAGTGACTATGCATAGATAATAAACAGTAGGTAGGGGTGTAGTGCATAGATGATAAACAGTAGGTAGGGGTGTAGTGCATAGATAAAACAGTAGGTAGGGGTGTAGTGCATAGATAATAAACAGTAGGTAGGGGTGTAGTGCATGTATAATAAACAGTAGGTAGGGGTGTAGTGACTATGCATAGATAATAAACAGTAGGTGGGGGTGTAGTGCATAGATAATAAACAGTTGGTAGGGGTGTAGTGCATAGATAATAAACAGTAGGTAGGGGTGTACGTGCATAGATAATAAACAGTAGGTAGGGGTGTAGTGACTATGCATAGATAATAAACAGTAGGTAGGGGTGTAGTGACAATGCATTGATAATAAACAATTGGTAGGGGTGTAGTGACTATGCATAGGTGTAGTGACTATGCATAGATAATAAACTGTAGGTAGGGGTGTAGTGCATAGATAATAAACAGTAGGTAGGGGTGTAGTGACTATGCAAAGATAATAAACAGTAGGTGCGGGTGTAGTGCATAGATAATAAACAGTAGGTAGGGGTGTCGTGCATAGATAATAAACAGTAGGTAGGGGTGTAGTGACTATGCATATATAATAAACAGTAGGTAGGGGTGTAGTGCATAGATAACAAACAGTAGGTAGGGGTGTAGTGACTATGCATAGATAATAAACAGTAGGTACGGGTGTAGTGCATAGATAATAAACAGTAGGTAGGGGTGTCTTGCATAGATAATAAACAGTGGGTAGGGGTGTCGTGCATAGATAATAAACAGTAGGTAGGGGTGTAGTGACTATGCATAGATAATAAACAGTAGGTATGGGTGTCGTGCATAGATAATAAACAGTAGGTAGGGGTGTAGTGACTATGCATATATAATAAACAGTAGGTAGGGGTGTAGTGCATAGATAATAAACAGTAGGTAGGGGTGTAGTGACTATGCATAGATAATAAACAGTAGGTACGGGTGTAGTGCATAGATAATAAACAGTAGGTAGGGGTGTCTTGCATAGATAATAAACAGTGGGTAGGGGTGTCGTGCATAGATAATAAACAGTAGGTAGGGGTGTAGTGACTATGCATATATAATAAACAGTAGGTAGGGGTGTAGTGACTATGCATAGATAATAAACAGTAGGTATGGGTGAAGAGACTATGCATAGATAATAAACAGTAGGTAGGGGTGTAGTGACTATGCATAGATAATAAACAGTAGGTAGGGGTGTAGTGACTATGCATAGATAATAAACAGTAGGTAGGGGTGTAGTGATTATGCATAGATAATAAACAGTAGGTAGGGGTGTAGTGATTATGCATAGATAATAAAGAGTAGGTAGGGGTGTAGTGACTATGCATAGATAATAAAACAGTAGGTAGGGGTGTAGTGCACAGATAATAAACAGTAGGTAGGGGTGTAGTGACTATGCATAGATAATAAACAGTAGGTAGGGGTGTAGTGACTATGCATAGATAATAAACAGTAGGTAGGGGTGTAGTGACTATGCATAGATAATAAACAGAAGGTAGGGGTGTACGTGCATAGATGATAAACAGTAGGTAGGGGTGTAGTGCATAGATAATAAACTGTATGTAGGGGTGTAGTGCATAGATAATAAACAGTAGGTAGGGGTGTAGTGACTATGCATAGATAATAAACAGTAGGTACGGGTGTAGTGCATAGATAATAAACAGTAGGTAGGGGTGTGTGCATAGATAATAAACAGTAGGTAGGGGTATAGTGACTATGCATAGATAATAAACAGTAGGTAGGGGTGTAGTGACTATGCATATATAATAAACAGTAGGTAGGGGTGTAGTGACTATGCATAGATAATAAACAGTAGGTAGGGGGTGTAGAGACTATGCATAGATAATAAACAGTAGGTAGGGGTGTAGTGCATAGATAATAAACAGTAGGTAGGGGTGTAGTGACTATGCATAGATAATAAACAGTAGGTAGGGGTGTAGTGACTATGCATAGATAATAAACAGTAGGAAGGGGTGTAGTGACTATGCATAGATAATAAACAGTAGGTAGGGGTGTAGTGACTATGCATAGATTATAAACAGTAGGTAGGGGTGTAGTGACTGTGCATATATAATAAGCAGTCGGAATGGGTGTAGTGACTATGCATAGATAATAAACAGTAGGTAGGGGTGTAGTGACTATGCATAGATAATAAACAGTAGGTAGGGGTGTAGTGACTATGCATAGATAATAAACAGTAGGTAGGGGTGTAGTGACTATGCATAGATAATAAACAGTAGGTAGGGGTGTAGTGACTATGCATAGATAATAAACAGTAGGTAGGGGTGTAGTGATTATGCATAGATAATAAACAGTAGGTAGGGGTGTAGTGATTATGCATAGATAATAAAGAGTAGGTAGGGGTGTAGTGCATAGATAATAAACAGTAGGTAGGGGTGTAGTGACTATGCATAGATAATAAACAGTAGGTAGGGGTGTAGTGACTATGCATAGATAATAAACAGTAGGTAGGGGTGTAGTGACTATGCATAGATAATAAACAGTAGGTAGGGGTGTAGTGCATAGATAATAAACAGTAGGTAGGGGTGTAGTGCCTAGATAATAAACAGTAGGTAGGGGTGTAGTGCATAGATAATAAACAGTAGGTAGGGGTGTAGTGCATAGATAATAAACAGTAGGTAGGGGTGTAGTGCATAGATAATAAACAGTAGGTAGGGGTGTAGTGACTATGCATAGATAATAAACAGTAGGTAGGGGTGTAGTGACTATGCATAGATAATAAACAGTAGGTAGGGGTGTAGTGCATAGATGATAAACAGTAGGTAGGGGTGTAGTGCATAGATAAAACAGTAGGTAGGGGTGTAGTGCATAAATAAAACAGTAGGTAGGGGTGTAGAGCATAGATAATAAACAGTAGGTAGGGGTGTAGTGACTATGCATAGATAATAAACAGTAGGTAGGGGTGTCGTGCATAGATAATAAACAGTAGGTAGGGGTATAGTGACTATGCATAGATAATAAAGAGTAGGTAGGGGTGTAGTGACTATGCATAGATAATAAACAGTAGGTAGGGGTGTAGTGACTATGCATAGATAATAAACAGTAGGTAGGGGTGTAGTGACTATGCATAGATAATAAACAGTAGGTAGGGGTGTAGTGACTATGCATAGATAATAAACAGTAGGTAGGGGTGTAGTGACTATGCATAGATAATAGACAGTAGGTAGGGGTGTAGTGCTTGCATAGATAATAAACTGTAGGTAGGGGTGTAGTGCATAGATAATAAACAGTAGGTAGGGGTGTAGTGACTATGCATAGATAATAAACAGTAGGTACGGGTGTAGTGCATAGATAATAAACAGTAGGTAGGGGTGTAGTGCATAGATAATAAACAGTAGGTAGGGGTGTAGTGACTATGCATAGATAATAAACAGTAGGTAGGGGTGTAGTGCTATGCATAGATAATAAACAGTAGGTAGGGGTGTAGTGACTATGCATAGATAATAAACAGTAGGTAGGGGTGTAGGGCTATGCATAGATAATAAACAGTAGGTAGGGGTGTAGTGCATAGATAATAAACAGTAGGTAGGGGTGTAGTGACTATGCATAGATAATAAACAGTAGGTAGGGGTGTAGTGACTATGCATAGATAATAAACAGTAGGTAGGGGTGTAGTGACTATGCCTAGATAATAAACAGTAGGAAGGGGTGTAGTGACTATGCATAGATAATAAACAGTAGGTTGGGGTGTAGTGACTATGCATAGATAATAAACAGTAGGTAGGGGTGTAGTGACTGTGCATAGATAATAAACAGTAGGAAGGGGTGTAGTGACTATGCATAGATAATAAACAGTAGGTAGGGGTGTAGTGACTATGCATAGATAATAAACAGTAGGTAGGGGTGTAGTGACTATGCATAGATAATAAACAGTAGGTAGGGGTGTAGTGACTATGCATAGATAATAAACAGTAGGTAGGGGTGTAGTGACTATGCATAGATAATAAACAGTAGGTAGGGGTGTAGTGACTATGCATAGATAATAAACAGTAGGTAGGGGTGTAGTGCATAGATAATAAACAGTAGGTAGGGGTGTAGTGGCTATGCATAGATAATAAACAGTAGGTAGGGGTGTAGTGACTATGCATAGATAATAAACAGTAGGTAGGGGTGTAGTGACTATGCATAGATAATAAACAGTAGGTAGGGGTGTAGTGCATAGATAATAAACAGTAGGTAGGGGTGTAGTGCATAGATAATAAACAGTAGGTAGGGGTGTAGTGCATAGATAATAAACAGTAGGTAGGGGTGTAGTGCATAGATAATAAACAGTAGGTAGGGGTGTAGTGCATAGATAATAAACAGTAGGTAGGGGTGTAGTGCATAGATAATAAACAGTAGGTAGGGGTGTAGTGACTATGCATAGATAATAAACAGTAGGTAGGGGGTGTAGTGACTATGCATCGATAATAAACAGTAGGTAGGGGTGTAGTGACTATGCATAGATAATAAACAGTAGGTAGGGGTGTAGTGATTATGCATAGATAATAAACAGTAGGTAGGGGTGTAGTGACTATGCATAGATAATAAACAGTAGGTAGGGGTGTAGTGACTATGCATAGATAATAAACAGTAGGTAGGGGTGTAGTGACTATGCATAGATAATAAACAGTAGGTAGGGGTGTAGTGCATAGATAATAAACAGTAGGTAGGGGTGTAGTGACTATGCATAGATAATAAACAGTAGGTAGGGGTGTAGTGCATAGATAATAAACAGTAGGTAGGGGTGTCGTGCATAGATAATAAACAGTAGGTAGGGGTGTAGTGCTTGCATAGATAATAAACAGTAGGTAGGGGTGTAGTGACTATGCATATATAATAAACAGTAGGTAGGGGTGTAGTGACTATGCATAGATAATAAACAGTAGGTAGGGGTGTAGGGACTATGCATAGATAATAAACAGTAGGTAGGGGTGTAGTGCATAGATAATAAACAGTAGGTAGGGGTGTAGTGACTATGCATAGATAATAAACAGTAGGTAGGGGTGTAGTGACTTGCATAGATAATAAACAGTAGGTAGGGGTGTAGTGACTATGCATAGATAATAAACAGTAGGTAGGGGTGTAGTGCTTGCATAGATAATAAACAGTAGGTAGGGGTGTAGTGACTATGCATAGATAATAAACAGTAGGTAGGGGTGTAGTGACTGTGCATAGATAATAAACAGTAGGAAGGGGTGTAGTGACTATGCATAGATAATAAACAGTAGGTAGGGGTGTAGTGACTATGCATAGATAATAAAGAGTAGGTAGGGGTGTAGTGACTATGCATAGATAATAAACAGTAGGTAGGGGTGTAGTGACTATGCATAGATAATAAACAGTAGGTAGGGGTGTAGTGATTATGCATAGATAATAAAGAGTAGGTGGGGGTGTAGTGATTTGCATAGATAATAAAGAGTAGGTAGGGGTGTAGTGCATAGATAATAAACAGTAGGTAGGGTGTAGTGGCTTGCATAGATAATAAACAGTAGGTAGGGGTGTAGTGACTATGCATAGATAATAAACAGTAGGTAGGGGTGTAGTGACTATGCATAGATAATAAACAGTAGGTAGGGGTGTAGTGCATAGATAATAAACAGTAGGTAGGGGTGTAGTGCATAGATAATAAACAGTAGGTACGGGTGTAGTGCATAGATAATAAACAGTAGGTAGGGGTGTAGTGCATAGATAATAAACAGTAAGTAGGGGTGTAGTGCATAGATAATAAACAGTAGGTAGGGGTGTAGTGCATAGATAATAAACAGTAGGTAGGGGTGTAGTGACTATGCATAGATAATAAACAGTAGGTAGTGGTGTAGTGACTATGCATCGATAATAAACAGTAGGTAGGGGTGTAGTGCATAGATGATAAACAGTAGGTAGGGGTGTAGTGCATAGATAAAACAGTAGGTAGGGGTGTCGTGCATAGATAATAAACAGTAGGTAGGGGTATAGTGACTATGCATAGATAATAAACAGTAGGTAGGGGTGTAGTGACTATGCATATATAATAAACAGTAGGTAGGGGTGTAGTGACTATGCATAGATAATAAACAGTAGGTAGGGGTGTAGGGACTATGCATAGATAATAAACAGTAGGTAGGGGTGTAGTGCATAGATAATAAACAGTAGGTAGGGGTGTAGTGACTATGCATAGATAATAAACAGTAGGTAGGGGGTGTAGTGCATAGATAATAAACAGTAGGTAGGGGTGTAGTGACTATGCATAGATAATAAACAGTAGGTAGGGGTGTAGTGACTATGCATAGATAATAAACAGTAGGAAGGGGTGTAGTGACTATGCATAGATAATAAACAGTAGGTAGGGGTGTAGTGACTATGCATAGATAATAAACAGTAGGTAGGGGTGTAGTGACTGTGCATAGATAATAAACAGTAGGTAGGGGTGTAGTGACTATGCATAGATAATAAACAGTAGGTAGGGGTGTAGTGACTATGCATAGAAAATAAACAGTAGGTAGGGGTGTAGTGACTATGCATAGATAATAAACAGTAGGTAGGGGTGTAGTGACTATGCATAGATAATAAACAGTAGGTAGGGGTGTAGTGACTATGCATAGATAATAAACAGTAGGTAGGGGTGTAGTGACTATGCATAGATAATAAAGAGTAGGTAGGGGTGTAGTGCATAGATAATAAACAGTAGGTAGGGGTATAGTGGCTATGCATAGATAATAAACAGTAGGTAGGGGTGTAGTGACTATGCATAGATAATAAACAGTAGGTAGGGGTGTAGTGACTATGCATAGATAATAAACAGTAGGTAGGGGTGTAGTGCATAGATAATAAACAGTAGGTAGGGGTGTAGTGCATAGATAATAAACAGTAGGTAGGGGTGTAGTGCATAGATAATAAACAGTAGGTAGGGGTGTAGTGCATAGATAATAAACAGTAGGTAGGGGTGTAGTGCATAGATAATAAACAGTAGGTAGGGGGTGTAGTGCATAGATAATAAACAGTAGGTAGGGGTGTAGTGACTATGCATAGATAATAAACAGTAGGTAGGGGTGTAGTGACTATGCATAGATAATAAACAGTAGGTAGGGGTGTAGTGCATAGATGATAAACAGTAGGTAGGGGTGTAGTGCATAGATAAAACAGTAGGTAGGGGTGTAGTGCATAGATAATAAACAGTAGGTAGGGGTGTAGTGACTATGCATAGATAATAAACAGTAGGTAGGGGTGTAGTGCATAGATAATAAACAGTAGGTAGGGGTGTAGTGACTATGCATAGATAATAAACAGTAGGTAGGGGTGTAGTGACTATGCATAGATAATAAACAGTAGGTAGGGGTGTAGTGACTATGCCTAGATAATAAACAGTAGGAAGGGGTGTAGTGACTATGCATAGATAATAAACAGTAGGTAGGGGTGTAGTGACTATGCATAGATAATAAACAGTAGGTAGGGGTGTAGTGACTGTGCATATATAATAAACAGTAGGAAGGGGTGTAGTGACTATGCATAGATAATAAACAGTAGGTAGGGGTGTAGTGACTATGCATAGATAATAAAGAGTAGGTAGGGGTGTAGTGACTATGCATAGATAATAAACAGTAGGTAGGGGTGTAGTGACTATGCATAGATAATAAACAGTAGGTAGGGGTGTAGTGATTATGCATAGATAATAAAGAGTAGGTAGGGGTGTAGTGATTATGCATAGATAATAAAGAGTAGGTAGGGGTGTAGTGCATAGATAATAAACAGTAGGTAGGGGTATAGTGGCTATGCATAGATAATAAACAGTAGGTAGGGGTGTAGTGACTATGCATAGATAATAAACAGTAGGTAGGGGTGTAGTGACTATGCATAGATAATAAACAGTAGGTAGGGGTGTAGTGCATAGATAATAAACAGTAGGTAGGGGTGTAGTGCATAGATAATAAACAGTAGGTACGGGTGTAGTGCATAGATAATAAACAGTAGGTAGGGGTGTAGTGCATAGATAATAAACAGTAAGTAGGGGTGTAGTGCATAGATAATAAACAGTAGGTAGGGGTGTAGTGCATAGATAATAAACAGTAGGTAGGGGTGTAGTGACTATGCATAGATAATAAACAGTAGGTAGGGGTGTAGTGACTATGCATCGATAATAAACAGTAGGTAGGGGTGTAGTGCATAGATGATAAACAGTAGGTAGGGGTGTAGTGCATAGATAAAACAGTAGGTAGGGGTGTAGTGCATAGATAATAAACAGTAGGTAGGGGTGTAGTGACTATGCATAGATAATAAACAGTAGGTAGGGGTGTAGTGACTATGCATATATAATAAACAGTAGGTAGGGGTGTAGTGACTATGCATAGATAATAAACAGTAGGTAGGGGTGTAGGGACTATGCATAGATAATAAACAGTAGGTAGGGGTGTAGTGCATAGATAATAAACAGTAGGTAGGGGTGTAGTGACTATGCATAGATAATAAACAGTAGGTAGGGGTGTAGTGCATAGATAATAAACAGTAGGTAGGGGTGTAGTGACTATGCATAGATAATAAACAGTAGGTAGGGGTGTAGTGACTATGCATAGATAATAAACAGTAGGTAGGGGTGTAGTGACTATGCATAGATAATAAACAGTAGGTAGGGGTGTAGTGACTATGCATAGATAATAAACAGTAGGTAGGGGTGTAGGACTGTGCATAGATAATAAACAGTAGGATGGGGTGTAGTGACTATGCATAGATAATAAACAGTAGGTAGGGGTGTAGTGACTATGCATAGATAATAAACAGTAGGTAGGGGTGTAGTGACTATGCATAGATAATAAACAGTAGGTAGGGGTGTAGTGACTATGCATAGATAATAAACAGTAGGTAGGGGTGTAGTGACTATGCATAGATAATAAACAGTAGGTAGGGGTGTAGTGATTATGCATAGATAATAAACAGTAGGTAGGGGTGTAGTGCATAGATAATAAACAGTAGGTAGGGGGTGTAGTGGCTATGCATAGATAATAAACAGTAGGTAGGGGTGTAGTGACTATGCATAGATAATAAACAGTAGGTAGGGGTGTAGTGACTATGCATAGATAATAAACAGTAGGTAGGGGTGTAGTGCATAGATAATAAACAGTAGGTAGGGGTGTAGTGCATAGATAATAAACAGTAGGTAGGGTGTAGTGCATAGATAATAAACAGTAGGTAGGGGTGTAGTGCATAGATAATAAACAGTAAGTAGGGGTGTAGTGCATAGATAATAAACAGTAGGTAGGGGTGTAGTGCATAGATAATAAACAGTAGGTAGGGGTGTAGTGACTATGCATAGATAATAAACAGTAGGTAGGGGTGTAGTGACTATGCATCGATAATAAACAGTAGGTAGGGGTGTAGTGCATAGATAATAAACAGTAGGTAGGGGTGTAGTGCATAGATAATAAACAGTAGGTAGGGGTGTAGTGCATAGATAATAAACAGTAGGTAGGGGTGTAGTGCATGGATAATAAACAGTAGGTAGGGGTGTAGTGACTATGCATAGATAATAAACAGTAGGTAGGGGTGTAGTGCATAGATAATAAACAGTTGGTAGGGGTGTGATATGCATAGATAATAAACAGTAGGTAGGGGTGTCGTGCATAGATAATAAACAGTAGGTAGGGGTGTAGTGCTATGCATAGATAATAAACAGTAGGTAGGGGTGTAGTGACTATGCATAGATAATAAACAGTTGGTAGGGGTGTAGTGACTATGCATAGATGTAGTGACTATGCATAGATAATAAACAGTAGGTAGGGGTGTAGTGCATAGATAATAAACAGTAGGTAGGGGTGTAGTGACTATGCAAGATAATAAACAGTAGGTAGCGGAGTGTAGTGCATAGATAATAAACAGTAGGTATGGGGTGTCGTGCATAGATAATAAACAGTAGGTAGGGGTGTAGTGACTATGCATATATAATAAACAGTAGGTAGGGGTGTAGTGCATAGATAACAAACAGTAGGTAGGGGTGTAGTGACTATGCATAGATAATAAACAGTAGGTAGGGGTGTAGTGCATAGATAATAAACAGTAGGTAGGGGTGTACGTGCATAGATAATAAACAGTGGGTAGGGGTGTGTCGTGCATAGATAATAAACAGTAGGTAGGGGTGTAGTGACTATGCATAGATAATAAACAGTAGGTATGGGGTGTACGTGCATAGATAATAAACAGTAGGTAGGGGTGTAGTGACTATGCATAGATAATAAACAGTAGGTAGGGGTGTAGTGCATAGATAATAAACAGTAGGTAGGGGTGTAGTGACTATGCATAGATAATAAACAGTAGGTAGGGGTGTAGTGCATAGATAATAAACAGTAGGTAGGGGTGTCTTGCATAGATAATAAACAGTGGGTAGGGGTGTGACGTGCATAGATAATAAACAGTAGGTAGGGGTGTAGTGACTATGCATAGATAATAAACAGTAGGTAGGGGTGTAGTGACTATGCATAGATAATAAACAGTAGGTAGGGGTGTAGAGACTATGCATAGATAATAAACAGTAGGTAGGGGTGTAGTGACTATGCATAGATAATAAACAGTAGGTAGGGGGTGTAGTGACTATGCATAGATAATAAACAGTAGGTAGGGGTGTAGTGACTATGCATAGATAATAAACAGTAGGTAGGGGTGTAGTGACTATGCATAGATAATAAACAGTAGGTAGGGGTGTAGTGACTATGCATAGATAATAAAACAGTAGGTAGGGGTGTAGTGCACAGATAATAAACAGTAGGTAGGGGTGTAGTGACTATGCATAGATAATAAACAGTAGGTAGGGGTGTAGTGACTATGCATAGATAATAAACAGTAGGTAGGGGTGTAGTGACTATGCATAGATAATAAACAGTAGGTAGGGGTGTAGTGCATAGATAATAAACAGTAGGTAGGGGTGTAGTGCATAGATAATAAACAGTAGGTAGGGGTGTAGTGCATAGATAATAAACAGTAGGTAGGGGTGTAGTGACTATGCATAGATAATAAACAGTAGGTAGGGGTGTAGTGCATAGATAATAAACAGTAGGTAGGGGTGTCTGTGCATAGATAATAAACAGTGGGTAGGGGTGTCGCTGCATAGATAATAAACAGTAGGTAGGGGTGTAGTGACTATGCATAGATAATAAACAGTAGGTAGGGTGTAGTGCGTGCATAGATAATAAACAGTAGGTAGGGGTGTAGTGACTATGCATAGATAATAAACAGTAGGTAGGGGTGTAGTGCATAGATAATAAACAGTAGGTAGGGGTGTAGTGATATGCATAGATAATAAACAGTAGGTAGGGGGTGTAGTGCATAGATAATAAACAGTAGGTAGGGGTGTAGGTCTTGCATAGATAATAAACAGTGGGTAGGGGTGTCGCTTGCATAGATAATAAACAGTAGGTAGGGGTGTAGTGACTATGCATATATAATAAACAGTAGGTAGGGGTGTAGTGACTATGCATAGATAATAAACAGTAGGTAGGGGTGTAGTGACTATGCATAGATAATAAACAGTAGGTAGGGGTGTAGTGACTATGCATAGATAATAAACAGTAGGTAGGGGTGTAGTGACTATGCATAGATAATAAACAGTAGGTAGGGGTGTAGTGATTATGCATAGATAATAAACAGTAGGTAGGGGTGTAGTGACTATGCATAGATAATAAACAGTAGGTAGGGGTGTAGTGACTATGCATAGATAATAAAACAGTAGGTAGGGGTGTAGTGCACAGATAATAAACAGTAGGTAGGGGTGTAGTGACTATGCATAGATAATAAACAGTAGGTAGGGGTGTAGTGACTATGCATAGATAATAAACAGTAGGTAGGGGTGTAGTGACTATGCATAGATAATAAACAGTAGGTAGGGGTGTAGTGCATAGATAATAAACAGTAGGTAGGGGTGTAGTGCATAGATAATAAACAGTAGGTAGGGGTGTAGTGCATAGATAATAAACAGTAGGTAGGGGTGTAGTGACTATGCATAGATAATAAACAGTAGGTAGGGGTGTAGTGCATAGATAATAAACAGTAGGTAGGGGTGTAGTGCATAGATAATAAACAGTAGGTAGGGGTGTAGTGACTATGCATAGATAATAAACAGTAGGTAGGGGTGTAGTGACTATGCATAGATAATAAACAGTAGGTAGGGGTGTAGTGACTATGCATAGATAATAAACAGTAGGTAGGGGTGTAGTGACTATGCATAGATAATAAACAGTAGGTAGGGGTGTAGTGCATAGATAATAAACAGTAGGTAGGGGTGTAGTGACTATGCATAGATAATAAACAGTAGGTAGGGGTGTAGTGACTATGCATAGATAATAAACAGTAGGTAGGGGTGTAGTGACTATGCATAGATAATAAACAGTAGGTAGGGGTGTAGTGACTATGCATAGATTATAAACAGTAGGTAGGGGTGTAGTGACTGTGCATAGATAATAAACAGTAGGTATGGGTGTAGTGCTATGCATAGATAATAAACAGTAGGTAGGGGTGTAGTGACTATGCATAGATAATAAACAGTAGGTAGGGGTGTAGTGACTATGCATAGATAATAAACAGTAGGTAGGGGTGTAGTGACTATGCATAGATAATAAACAGTAGGTAGGGGTGTAGTGACTATGCATAGATAATAAACAGTAGGTAGGGGTGTAGTGACTTGCATAGATAATAAACAGTAGGTAGGGGTGTAGTGCATAGATAATAAACAGTAGGTAGGGTGTGTAGTGCATAGATAATAAACAGTAGGTAGGGGTGTGTGTGCATAGATAATAAACAGTAGGTAGGGGTGTAGTGACATAGATAATAAACAGTAGGTAGGGGTGTAGTGCATAGATAATAAACAGTAGGTAGGGGTGTAGTGCATAGATAATAAACAGTAGGTAGGGGTGTAGTGACTATGCATAGATAATAAACAGTAGGTAGGGGTGTAGTGACTTGCATAGATAATAAACAGTAGGTAGGGGGTGTAGTGCATAGATAATAAACAGTAGGTAGGGGTGTAGTGCATAGATAATAAACAGTAGGTAGGGGTGTAGTGCATAGATAATAAACAGTAGGTAGGGGTGTAGTGACTATGCATAGATAATAAACAGTAGGTAGGGGTGTAGTGACTATGCATAGATAATAAACAGTAGGTAGGGGTGTAGTGACTATGCATAGATAATAAACAGTAGGTAGGGGTGTAGGGACTATGCATAGATAATAAACAGTAGGTAGGGGTGTAGTGCATAGATAATAAACAGTAGGTAGGGGTGTAGTGACTTGCATAGATAATAAACAGTAGGTAGGGGTGTAGTGCATAGATAATAAACAGTAGGTGGGGGTGTAGTGACTATGCATAGATAATAAACAGTAGGTAGGGGTGTAGTGACTATGCATAGATAATAAACAGTAGGAAGGGGTGTAGTGACTATGCATAGATAATAAACAGTAGGTAGGGGTGTAGTGACTATGCATAGATAATAAACAGTAGGTAGGGGTGTAGTGCGTGCATAGATAATAAACAGTAGGTAGGGGTGTAGTGACTATGCATAGATAATAAACAGTAGGTAGGGGTGTAGTGACTATGCATAGATAATAAACAGTAGGTAGGGGGTGTAGTGACTATGCATAGATAATAAACAGTAGGTAGGGGTGTAGTGACTATGCATAGATAATAAACAGTAGGTAGGGGTGTAGTGCATAGATAATAAACAGTAGGTAGGGGTGTGTTGCATAGATAATAAACAGTGGGTAGGGGTGTCGTGCATAGATAATAAACAGTAGGTAGGGGTGTAGTGACTATGCATATATAATAAACAGTAGGTAGGGGTGTAGTGACTATGCATAGATAATAAACAGTAGGTAGGGGTGTAGTGACTATGCATAGATAATAAACAGTAGGTAGGGGTGTAGTGCTATGCATAGATAATAAACAGTAGGTAGGGGTGTAGTGACTATGCATAGATAATAAACAGTAGGTAGGGGTGTAGTGACTATGCATAGATAATAAACAGTAGGTAGGGGTGTAGTGACTATGCATAGATAATAAACAGTAGGTAGGGGTGTAGTGACTATGCATAGATAATAAAACAGTAGGTAGGGGTGTAGTGCACAGATAATAAACAGTAGGTAGGGGTGTAGTGACTATGCATAGATAATAAACAGTAGGTAGGGGTGTAGTGACTATGCATAGATAATAAACAGTAGGTAGGGGTGTAGTGACTATGCATAGATAATAAACAGTAGGTAGGGGTGTAGTGCATAGATAATAAACAGTAGGTAGGGGTGTAGTGCATAGATAATAAACAGTAGGTGGGGGTGTAGTGCATAGATAATAAACAGTAGGTAGGGGTGTAGTGACTATGCATAGATAATAAACAGTAGGTAGGGGTGTAGTGCATAGATAATAAACAGTAGGTAGGGTGTGTGGTGCATAGATAATAAACAGTAGGTAGGGGTGTAGTGACTATGCATAGATAATAAACAGTAGGTAGGGGTGTAGTGACTATGCATAGATAATAAACAGTAGGTAGGGGTGTAGTGCTATGCATAGATAATAAACAGTAGGTAGGGGTGTAGAGACTATGCATAGATAATAAACAGTAGGTAGGGGTGTAGTGCATAGATAATAAACAGTAGGTAGGGGTGTAGTGACTATGCATAGATAATAAACAGTAGGTAGGGGTGTAGTGACTATGCATAGATAATAAACAGTAGGTAGGGGTGTAGTGACTATGCATAGATAATAAACAGTAGGTAGGGGTGTAGTGACTATGCATAGATTATAAACAGTAGGTAGGGGTGTAGTGACTGTGCATAGATAATAAGCAGTAGGTAGGGGTGTAGTGACTATGCATAGATAATAAACAGTAGGTAGGGGTGTAGTGACTATGCATAGATAATAAACAGTAGGTAGGGGTGTAGTGACTATGCATAGATAATAAACAGTAGGTAGGGGTGTAGTGACTATGCATAGATAATAAACAGTAGGTAGGGGTGTAGTGACTATGCATAGATAATAAACAGTAGGTAGGGGTGTAGTGACTATGCATAGATAATAAACAGTAGGTAGGGGTGTAGTGCATAGATAATAAACAGTAGGTAGGGGTGTAGTGCATAGATAATAAACAGTAGGTAGGGGTGTGTAGTGCATAGATAATAAACAGTAGGTAGGGGTGTAGTGCATAGATAATAAACAGTAGGTAGGGGTGTAGTGCATAGATAATAAACAGTAGGTAGGGGTGTAGTGCATAGATAATAAACAGTAGGTAGGGGTGTAGTGACTATGCATAGATAATAAACAGTAGGTAGGGGTGTAGTGACTATGCATAGATAATAAACAGTAGGTAGGGGTGTAGTGCATAGATAATAAACAGTAGGTGGGGGTGTAGTGCATAGATAATAAACAGTAGGTAGGGGTGTCGTGCATAGATAATAAACAGTAGGTAGGGGTGTAGTGACTATGCATAGATAATAAACAGTAGGTAGGGGTGTAGTGACTATGCATAGATAATAAACAGTAGGTAGGGGTGTAGTGACTATGCATAGATAATAAACAGTAGGTAGGGGTGTAGGGACTATGCATAGATAATAAACAGTAGGTAGGGGTGTAGTGCATAGATAATAAACAGTAGGTAGGGGTGTAGTGACTATGCATAGATAATAAACAGTAGGTAGGGGTGTAGTGCATAGATAATAAACAGTAGGTAGGGGTGTAGTGACTATGCATAGATAATAAACAGTAGGTAGGGGTGTAGTGACTATGCATAGATAATAAACAGTAGGTAGGGGTGTAGTGACTATGCATAGATAATAAACAGTAGGTAGGGGTGTAGTGCTATGCATAGATAATAAACAGTAGGTAGGGGTGTAGTGACTGTGCATAGATAATAAACAGTAGGTGGGGTGTAGTGACTATGCATAGATAATAAACAGTAGGTAGGGGTGTAGTGACTATGCATAGATAATAAACAGTAGGTAGGGGTGTAGTGACTATGCATAGATAATAAACAGTAGGTAGGGGTGTAGTGACTATGCATAGATAATAAACAGTAGGTAGGGGTGTAGTGATTATGCATAGATAATAAACAGTAGGTAGGGGTGTAGTGACTATGCATAGATAATAAACAGTAGGTGGGGGTGTAGTGCATAGATAATAAACAGTAGGTAGGGGTGTAGTGTCTATGCATAGATAATAAACAGTAGGTAGGGGTGTAGTGACTATGCATAGATAATAAACAGTAGGTAGGGGTGTAGTGACTATGCATAGATAATAAACAGTAGGTAGGGGTGTAGTGCATAGATAATAAACAGTAGGTAGGGGTGTAGTGCATAGATAATAAACAGTAGGTAGGGGTGTAGTGCATAGATAATAAACAGTAGGTAGGGGTGTAGTGCATAGATAATAAACAGTAGGTAGGGGTGTAGTGCATAGATAATAAACAGTAGGTAGGGGTGTAGTGCATAGATAATAAACAGTAGGTAGGGGTGTAGTGACTATGCATAGATAATAAACAGTAGGTAGGGGTGTAGTGACTATGCATAGATAATAAACAGTAGGTAGGGGTGTAGTGCATAGATAATAAACAGTAGGTAGGGGTGTAGTGCATAGATAATAAACAGTAGGTAGGGGTGTAGTGCATAGATAATAAACAGTAGGTAGGGGTGTAGTGCATGGATAATAAACAGTAGGTAGGGGTGTAGTGACTATGCATAGATAATAAACAGTAGGTGGGGGTGTAGTGCATAGATAATAACCAGTTGGTAGGGGTGTAGTGCATAGATAATAAACAGTAGGTAGGGGTGTGAGTGCATAGATAATAAACAGTAGGTAGGGGTGTAGTGACTATGCATAGATAATAAACAGTAGGTAGGGGTGTAGTGACTATGCATAGATAATAAACAATAGGTAGGGGTGTAGTGACTAGATAGGTGTAGTGACTATGCATAGATAATAAACTGTAGGTAGGGGTGTAGTGCATAGATAATAAACAGTAGGTAGGGGTGTAGTGACTATGCAAAGATAATAAACAGTAGGTAGCGGGTGTAGTGCATAGATAATAAACAGTAGGTAGGGGTGTGCGTGCATAGATAATAAACAGTAGGTAGGGGTGTAGTGACTATGCATAGATAATAAACAGTAGGTAGGGGTGTAGTGCATAGATAACAAACAGTAGGTAGGGGTGTAGTGACTATGCATAGATAATAAACAGTAGGTGGGGGGTGTAGTGCATAGATAATAAACAGTAGGTAGGGGTGTCGTGCATAGATAATAAACAGTGGGTAGGGGTGTAGTGCATAGATAATAAACAGTAGGTAGGGGTGTAGTGACTATGCATAGATAATAAACAGTAGGTAGGGGTGTAGTGCATAGATAATAAACAGTAGGTAGGGGTGTAGTGACTATGCATAGATAATAAACAGTAGGTAGGGGTGTAGTGCATAGATAATAAACAGTAGGTAGGGGTGTAGTGACTTGCATAGATAATAAACAGTAGGTGGGGGTGTAGTGCATAGATAATAAACAGTAGGTAGGGGTGTCTTGCATAGATAATAAACAGTGGGTAGGGGTGTCGTGCATAGATAATAAACAGTAGGTAGGGGTGTAGTGACTATGCATATATAATAAACAGTAGGTAGGGGTGTAGTGACTATGCATAGATAATAAACAGTAGGTAGGGGTGTAGAGACTATGCATAGATAATAAACAGTAGGTAGGGGTGTAGTGACTATGCATAGATAATAAACAGTAGGTAGGGGTGTAGTGACTATGCATAGATAATAAACAGTAGGTAGGGGTGTAGTGATTATGCATAGATAATAAACAGTAGGTAGGGGTGTAGTGACTATGCATAGATAATAAACAGTAGGTAGGGGTGTAGTGACTATGCATAGATAATAAAACAGTAGGTAGGGGTGTAGTGCACAGATAATAAACAGTAGGTAGGGGTGTAGTGACTATGCATAGATAATAAACAGTAGGTAGGGGTGTAGTGACTATGCATAGATAATAAACAGTAGGTAGGGGTGTAGTGACTATGCATAGATAATAAACAGTAGGTAGGGGTGTAGTGCATAGATAATAAACAGTAGGTAGGGGTGTAGTGCATAGATAATAAACAGTAGGTAGGGGTGTAGTGCATAGATAATAAACAGTAGGTAGGGGTGTAGTGCTATGCATAGATAATAAACAGTAGGTAGGGGTGTAGTGCATAGATAATAAACAGTAGGTAGGGGGTGTCGTGCATAGATAATAAACAGTAGGTAGGGGTGTAGTGACTATGCATAGATAATAAACAGTAGGTAGGGGTGTAGTGACTATGCATAGATAATAAACAGTAGGTAGGGGTGTAGTGACTATGCATAGATAATAAACAGTAGGTAGGGGTGTAGAGACTATGCATAGATAATAAACAGTAGGTAGGGGTGTAGTGCATAGATAATAAACAGTAGGTAGGGGTGTAGTGACTATGCATAGATAATAAACAGTAGGTAGGGGTGTAGTGACTATGCATAGATAATAAACAGTAGGAAGGGGTGTAGTGACTATGCATAGATAATAAACAGTAGGTAGGGGTGTAGTGACTATGCATAGATAATAAACAGTAGGTAGGGGTGTAGTGACTGTGCATAGATAATAAGCAGTAGGAAGGGGTGTAGTGACTATGCATAGATAATAAACAGTAGGTAGGGGTGTAGTGACTATGCATAGATAATAAACAGTAGGTAGGGGTGTAGTGACTATGCATAGATAATAAACAGTAGGTAGGGGTGTAGTGACTATGCATAGATAATAAACAGTAGGTAGGGGTGTAGTGACTATGCATAGATAATAAACAGTAGGTAGGGGTGTAGTGATTATGCATAGATAATAAACAGTAGGTAGGGGTGTAGTGACTTGCATAGATAATAAACAGTAGGTAGGGGTGTAGTGCATAGATAATAAACAGTAGGTAGGGGTGTAGTGACTATGCATAGATAATAAACAGTAGGTAGGGGTGTAGTGACTATGCATAGATAATAAACAGTAGGTAGGGGTGTAGTGACTATGCATAGATAATAAACAGTAGGTAGGGGGTGTAGTGCATAGATAATAAACAGTAGGTAGGGGTGTAGTGCCTAGATAATAAACAGTAGGTAGGGGTGTAGTGCATAGATAATAAACAGTAGGTAGGGGTGTAGTGCATAGATAATAAACAGTAGGTAGGGGTGTAGTGCATAGATAATAAACAGTAGGTAGGGGTGTAGTGACTATGCATAGATAATAAACAGTAGGTAGGGGTGTAGTGACTATGCATAGATAATAAACAGTAGGTAGGGGTGTAGTGCATAGATAATAAACAGTAGGTAGGGGTGTAGTGCATAGATAATAAACAGTAGGTAGGGGTGTAGTGCATAGATAATAAACAGTAGGTAGGGGTGTAGAGCATAGATAATAAACAGTAGGTAGGGGTGTAGTGACTATGCATAGATAATAAACAGTAGGTAGGGGTGTCGTGCATAGATAATAAACAGTAGGTAGGGGTATAGTGACTATGCATAGATAATAAACAGTAGGTAGGGGTGTAGTGACTATGCATAGATAATAAACAGTAGGTAGGGGTGTAGGGTTGCATAGATAATAAACAGTAGGTAGGGGTGTAGTGCATAGATAATAAACAGTAGGTAGGGGTGTAGTGCATAGATAATAAACAGTAGGTAGGGGTGTAGTGACTATGCATAGATAATAAACAGTAGGTAGGGGTGTAGTGACTATGCATAGATAATAAACAGTAGGTAGGGGTGTAGTGACTATGCATAGATAATAAACAGTAGGTAGGGGTGTAGTGCATAGATAATAAACAGTAGGTAGGGGTGTAGTGCATAGATAATAAACAGTAGGTAGGGGTGTAGTGCATAGATAATAAACAGTAGGTAGGGGTGTAGTGCATAGATAATAAACAGTAGGTAGGGGTGTAGTGCATAGATAATAAACAGTAGGTAGGGGTGTAGTGCATAGATAATAAACAGTAAGTAGGGGTGTAGTGCATAGATAATAAACAGTAGGTAGGGGTGTAGTGACTATGCATAGATAATAAACAGTAGGTAGGGGTGTAGTGACTATGCATAGATAAAAAACAGTAGGTAGGTGTGTAGTGCATAGACAATAAACAGTAGGTAGGGTGTAGGGACTATGCATAGATAATAAACAGTAGGTAGGGGTGTAGTGACTATGCATAGATAATAAACAGTAGGAAGGGGTGTAGTGACTATGCATAGATAATAAACAGTAGGTAGGGGTGTAGTGCATAGATAATAAACAGTAGGTAGGGGTGTAGTGCATAGATAATAAACAGTAGGTAGGGGTGTAGTGCATAGATAATAAACAGTAGGTAGGGGTGTAGTGCATAGATAATAAACAGTAGGTAGGGGTGTAGTGCATAGATAATAAACAGTAGGTAGGGGTGTAGTGACTATGCATAGATAATAAACAGTAGGTAGGGGTGTAGTGACTATGCATAGATAAAAAACAGTAGGTAGGTGTGTAGTGCATAGACAATAAACAGTAGGTAGGGTGTAGGGACTATGCATAGATAATAAACAGTAGGTAGGGGTGTAGTGACTATGCATAGATAATAAACAGTAGGAAGGGGTGTAGTGACTATGCATAGATAATAAACAGTAGGTAGGGGTGTAGTGACTATGCATAGATAATAAACAGTAGGTAGGGGTGTAGTGACTCTGCATAGATAATAAACAGTAGGTAGGGGTGTAGTGCATAGATAATAAACAGTAGGTAGGGGTGTAGTGCATAGATAATAAACAGTAGGTAGGGGTGTAGTGCATAGATAATAAACAGTAGGTAGGGGTGTAGTGCATAGATAATAAACAGTAGGTAGGGGTGTAGTGACTATGCATAGATAATAAACAGTAGGTGGGGGGTGTAGTGCTTGCATAGATAATAAACAGTAGGTAGGGGTGTAGTGACTATGCATAGATAATAAACAGTAGGTAGGGGTGTAGTGACTGTGCACATATAATAAACAGTAGGAAGGGGTGTAGTGATTATGCATAGATAATAAACAGTAGGTAGGGGAGTAGTGACTATGCATAGATAATAAACAGTAGGTAGGGGTGTAGTGACTATGCATAGATAATAAACAGTAGGTAGGGGTGTAGTGATTAGGCATAGATAACAAACAGTAGGTAGGGGTGTAGTGATTATGCATAGATAATAAAGAGTAGGTAGGGGTGTAGTGACTATGCATAGATAATAAACAGTAGGTAGGGGTGTAGTGCATAGATAATAAAAAGTAGGTGGGGGTGTAGTGCTATGCATAGATAATAAACAGTAGGTAGGGGTGTAGTGACTATGCATAGATAATAAACAGTAGGTAGGGGTGTAGTGACTATGCATAGATAATAAACAGTAGGTAGGGGTGTAGTGATTATGCATAGATAATAAACAGTAGGTAGGGGTGTAGTGACTATGCATAGATAAAAAACAGTAGGTAGGGGTGTAGTGACTTGCATAGATAATAAACAGTAGGTAGGGGTGTAGTGACTATGCATAGATAATAAACAGTAGGTAGGGGTGTAGTGACTATGCATAGATAATAAACAGTAGGTAGGGGTGTAGTGCATAGATAATAAACAGTAGGTAGGGGTGTAGTGCATAGATAATAAACAGTAGGTAGGGGTGTAGTGCATAGATAATAAACAGTAGGTAGGGGTGTAGTGCATAGATAATAAACAGTAGGTAGGGGTGTAGTGCATAGATAATAAACAGTAGGTAGGGGTGTAGTGCATAGATAATAAACAGTAGGTAGGGGTGTAGTGCATAGATAATAAACAGTAGGTAGGGGTGTAGTGCATAGATAATAAACAGTAGGTAGGGGTGTAGTGACTATGCATAGATAATAAACAGTAGGTAGGGGTGTAGTGACTATGCATAGATAATAAACAGTAGGTAGGGGTGTAGTGACTATGCATAGATAATAAACAGTAGGTAGGGGTGTAGTGCTATGCATAGATAATAAACAGTAGGTAGGGGTGTAGTGCATAGATAATAAACAGTAGGTAGGGGTGTAGTGCATAGATAATAAACAGTAGGTAGGGGTGTAGTGCATAGATAATAAACAGTAGGTAGGGGTGTAGTGACTATGCATAGATAATAAACAGTAGGTAGGGGTGTAGGTGCATAGATAATAAACAGTAGGTAGGGGTGTAGTGACTATGCGTAGATAATAAACAGTAGGTAGGGGTGTAGTGACTATGCATAGATAATAAACAGTAGGTAGGGGTGTAGTGACTATGCATAGATAATAAACAGTAGGTAGGGGTGTAGGGCTTGCATAGATAATAAACAGTAGGTAGGGGTGTAGTGCATAGATAATAAACAGTAGGTAGGGGTGTAGTGACTATGCATAGATAATAAACAGTAGGTAGGGGTGTAGTGACTATGCATAGATAATAAACAGTAGGTAGGGGTGTAGTGACAATGCATAGATAATAAACAGTAGGTAGGGGTGTAGTGCATAGATAATAAACAGTAGGTAGGGGTGTAGTGACTATGCATAGATAATAAACAGTAGGTAGGGGTGTAGTGACTATGCATAGATAATAAACAGTAGGTAGGGGTGTAGTGACTATGCATAGATAATAAACAGTAGGTAGGGGTGTAGTGCATAGATAATAAACAGTAGGTAGGGGTGTAGTGCATAGATAATAAACAGTAGGTAGGGGTGTAGTGCATAGATAATAAACAGTAGGTAGGGGTGTAGTGCATAGATAATAAACAGTAGGTAGGGGTGTAGTGCATAGATAATAAACAGTAGGTAGGGGTGTAGTGCATAGATAATAAACAGTAGGTAGGGGTGTAGTATGCATAGATAATAAACAGTAGGTAGGGGTGTAGTGCATAGATAATAAACAGTAGGTAGGGGTGTAGTGCATAGATAATAAACAGTAGGTAGGGGTGTAGTGACTATGCATAGATAATAAACAGTAGGTAGGGGTGTAGTGACTATGCATAGATAATAAACAGTAGGTAGGGGTGTAGTGACTATGCATAGATAATAAACAGTAGGTAGGGGTGTAGTGACTATGCATAGATAATAAACAGTAGGTAGGGGTGTAGTGCATAGATGATAAACAGTAGGTAGGGGTGTAGTGCATAGATAATAAACAGTAGGTAGGGGTGTAGTGCATAGATAATAAACAGTAGGTAGGGGTGTAGTGCATAGATAATAAACAGTAGGTAGGGGTGTAGTGACTATGCATAGATAATAAACAGTAGGTAGGGGGTGTAGTGCATAGATAATAAACAGTAGGTAGGGGTGTAGGGTGCATAGATAATAAACAGTAGGTAGGGGTGTAGTGACTATGCATATATAATAAACAGTAGGTAGGGGTGTAGTGACTATGCATAGATAATAAACAGTAGGTAGGGGTGTAGGGACTTGCATAGATAATAAACAGTAGGTAGGGGTGTAGTGCATAGATAATAAACAGTAGGTAGGGGTGTAGTGACTATGCATAGATAATAAACAGTAGGTAGGGGTGTAGTGACTATGCATAGATAATAAAGAGTAGGTAGGGGTGTAGTGACAATGCATAGATAATAAACAGTAGGTAGGGGTGTAGTGCATAGATAATAAACAGTAGGTAGGGGTGTAGTGCTTGCATAGATAATAAACAGTAGGTAGGGGTGTAGTGACTATGCATAGATAATAAACAGTAGGTAGGGGTGTAGTGACTTGCATAGATAATAAACAGTAGGTAGGGGTGTAGTGACTATGCATAGATAATAAACAGTAGGTAGGGGTGTAGTGCATAGATAATAAACAGTAGGTAGGGGTGTAGTGCATAGATAATAAACAGTAGGTAGGGGTGTAGTGCATAGATAATAAACAGTAGGTAGGGGTGTAGTGCATAGATAATAAACAGTAGGTAGGGGTGTAGTGCATAGATAATAAACAGTAGGTAGGGGTGTAGTGCATAGATAATAAACAGTAGGTAGGGGTGTAGTGCATAGATAATAAACAGTAGGTAGGGGTGTAGTGACTATGCATAGATAATAAACAGTAGGTAGGGGTGTAGTGACTATGCATAGATAATAAACAGTAGGTAGGGGTGTAGTGACTATGCATAGATAATAAACAGTAGGTAGGGGTGTAGTGACTATGCATAGATAATAAACAGTAGGTAGGGGTGTAGTGACTTGCATAGATAATAAACAGTAGGTAGGGGTGTAGTGACTTGCATAGATAATAAACAGTAGGTAGGGGTGTAGTGACTATGCATAGATAATAAACAGTAGGTAGGGGTGTAGTGACTATGCATAGATAATAAACAGTAGGTAGGGGTGTAGTGACATGCATAGATAATAAACAGTAGGTAGGGGTGTAGTGTTGCATAGATAATAAACAGTAGGTAGGGGTGTAGTGACTATGCATAGATAATAAACAGTAGGTAGGGGTGTAGTGCTTGCATAGATAATAAACAGTAGGTAGGGGTGTAGTGTTGCATAGATAATAAACAGTAGGTAGGGGTGTAGTGATGCATAGATAATAAACAGTAGGTGGGGGTGTAGTGACTATGCATAGATAATAAACAGTAGGTAGGGGTGTAGTGCATAGATAATAAACAGTAGGTAGGGGTGTAGTGCTATGCATAGATAATAAACAGTAGGTAGGGGTGTAGTGACTATGCATAGATAATAAACAGTAGGTAGGGGTGTAGTGACTATGCATAGATAATAAACAGTAGGTAGGGGTGTAGTGACTATGCATAGATAATAAACAGTAGGTAGGGGTGTAGTGACTATGCATAGATAATAAACAGTAGGTAGGGGTGTAGTGCATAGATAATAAACAGTAGGTAGGGGTGTAGTGACTATGCATAGATAATAAACAGTAGGTAGGGGTGTAGTGCTTGCATAGATAATAAACAGTAGGTAGGGGTGTAGTGACTTGCATAGATAATAAACAGTAGGTAGGGGTGTAGTGCTATGCATAGATAATAAACAGTAGGTAGGGGTGTAGTGCTTGCATAGATAATAAACAGTAGGTAGGGGTGTAGTGCATAGATAATAAACAGTAGGTAGGGGTGTAGTGCATAGATAATAAACAGTAGGTAGGGGTGTAGTGCATAGATAATAAACAGTAGGTAGGGGTGTAGGATGCATAGATAATAAACAGTAGGTAGGGGTGTAGTGACATGAAGATAATAAACAGTAGGTAGGGGTGTAGTGACTATGCATAGATAATAAACAGTAGGTAGGGGTGTAGTGACTTGCATAGATAATAAACAGTAGGTAGGGGTGTAGTGTGCATAGATAATAAACAGTAGGTAGGGGTGTAGTGCATAGATAATAAACAGTAGGTAGGGGTGTAGTGCATAGATAATAAACAGTAGGTAGGGGTGTAGTGCATAGATAATAAACAGTAGGTAGGGGTGTAGTGCTATGCATAGATAATAAACAGTAGGTAGGGGTGTAGTGACTATGCATAGATAATAAACAGTAGGTAGGGGTGTAGGGCTTGCATAGATAATAAACAGTAGGTAGGGGTGTAGTGCTTGCATAGATAATAAACAGTAGGTGGGGGTGTAGTGACTATGCATAGATAATAAACAGTAGGTAGGGGTGTAGTGACTATGCATAGATAATAAACAGTAGGTAGGGGTGTAGTGCATAGATAATAAACAGTAGGTAGGGGTGTAGTGACTGCATAGATAATAAACAGTAGGTAGGGGTGTAGTGACTATGCATAGATAATAAACAGTAGGTAGGGGTGTAGTGACTTGCATAGATAATAAACAGTAGGTAGGGGTGTAGTGACTATGCATAGATAATAAACAGTAGGTAGGGGTGTAGTGACTATGCATAGATAATAAACAGTAGGTAGGGGTGTAGTGACTATGCATAGATAATAAACAGTAGGTAGGGGTGTAGTGCTATGCATAGATAATAAACAGTAGGTAGGGGTGTAGTGACTATGCATAGATAATAAACAGTAGGTAGGGGTGTAGTGCATAGATAATAAACAGTAGGTAGGGGTGTAGTGCATAGATAATAAACAGTAGGTAGGGGTGTAGTGCATAGATAATAAACAGTAGGTAGGGGTGTAGTGCATAGATAATAAACAGTAGGTAGGGGTGTAGTGCATAGATAATAAACAGTAGGTAGGGGTGTAGTGCATAGATAATAAACAGTAGGTAGGGGTGTAGTGCATAGATAATAAACAGTAGGTAGGGGTGTAGTGCATAGATAATAAACAGTAGGTAGGGGTGTAGTGCATAGATAATAAACAGTAGGTAGGGGTGTAGTGCATAGATAATAAACAGTAGGTAGGGGTGTAGTGCCTATGCATAGATAATAAACAGTAGGTAGGGGTGTAGTGACTATGCATAGATAATAAACAGTAGGTAGGGGTGTAGTGACTATGCATAGATAATAAACAGTAGGTAGGGGTGTAGTGCTATGCATAGATAATAAACAGTAGGTAGGGGTGTAGTGCATAGATAATAAACAGTAGGTAGGGGTGTAGTGACTTGCATAGATAATAAACAGTAGGTAGGGGTGTAGTGACATGCATAGATAATAAACAG
Organism: Salmo salar; assembly: GCF_905237065.1. NCBI lineage: Eukaryota > Metazoa > Chordata > Actinopteri > Salmoniformes > Salmonidae > Salmo > Salmo salar. The sequence continues at coordinate 84,548 of NW_025548608.1, forward strand.
TAGGTAGGGGTGTAGGTATGCATAGATAATAAACAGTAGGTAGGGGTGTAGTGCTTGCATAGATAATAAACAGTAGGTAGGGGTGTAGTGACTATGCATAGATAATAAACAGTAGGTAGGGGTGTAGTGACTATGCATAGATAATAAACAGTAGGTAGGGGTGTAGTGCTATGCATAGATAATAAACAGTAGGTAGGGGTGTAGTGCTTGCATAGATAATAAACAGTAGGTAGGGGTGTAGTGCATAGATAATAAACAGTAGGTAGGGGTGTAGTGCATAGATAATAAACAGTAGGTAGGGGTGTAGTGCATAGATAATAAACAGTAGGTAGGGGTGTAGTGCATAGATAATAAACAGTAGGTAGGGGTGTAGTGCATAGATAATAAACAGTAGGTAGGGGTGTAGTGCATAGATAATAAACAGTAGGTAGGGGTGTAGTGCATAGATAATAAACAGTAGGTAGGGGTGTAGTGCATAGATAATAAACAGTAGGTAGGGGTGTAGTGCATAGATAATAAACAGTAGGTAGGGGTGTAGTGCATAGATAATAAACAGTAGGTAGGGGTGTAGTGTATAGATAATAAACAGTAGGTAGGGGTGTAGTGTATAGATAATAAACAGTAGGTAGGGGGGTAGTGACTATGCATAGATAATAAACAGTAGGTAGGGGTGTAGTGCTTGCATAGATAATAAACAGTAGGTAGGGGTGTAGTGCATAGATAATAAACAGTAGGTAGGGGTGTAGTGCATAGATAATAAACAGTAGGTAGGGGTGTAGTGCATAGATAATAAACAGTAGGTAGGGGTGTAGTGTATAGATAATAAACAGTAGGTAGGGGTGTAGTGACTATGCATAGATAATAAACAGTAGGTAGGGGTGTAGTGCATAGATAATAAACAGTAGGTAGGGGTGTAGTGACTATGCATAGATAATAAACAGTAGGTAGGGGTGTAGTGATATGCATAGATAATAAACAGTAGGTAGGGGTGTAGTGACTATGCATAGATAATAAACAGTAGGTAGGGGTGTAGTGACTATGCATAGATAATAAACAGTAGGTAGGGGTGTAGTGCATAGATAATAAACAGTAGGTAGGGGTGTAGTGTATAGATAATAAACAGTAGGTAGGGGTGTAGTGACTATGCATAGATAATAAACAGTAGGTAGGGGTGTAGTGACTTGCATAGATAATAAACAGTAGGTAGGGGTGTAGTGCATAGATAATAAACAGTAGGTAGGGGTGTAGTGACTATGCATAGATAATAAACAGTAGGTAGGGGTGTAGTGACTATGCATAGATAATAAACAGTAGGTAGGGGTGTAGTGACTATGCATAGATAATAAACAGTAGGTAGGGGTGTAGTGACTATGCATAGATAATAAACAGTAGGTAGGGGGTGTAGTGCATAGATAATAAACAGTAGGTAGGGGTGTAGTGCATAGATAATAAACAGTAGGTAGGGGTGTAGTGACTATGCATAGATAATAAACAGTAGGTAGGGGTGTAGTTTGCATAGATAATAAACAGTAGGTAGGGGTGTAGTGCTATGCATAGATAATAAACAGTAGGTAGGGGTGTAGTGTTGCATAGATAATAAACAGTAGGTAGGGGTGTAGTGACTATGCATAGATAATAAACAGTAGGTAGGGGTGTAGTGCATAGATAATAAACAGTAGGTAGGGGTGTAGTGCTATGCATAGATAATAAACAGTAGGTAGGGGTGTAGTGCTTGCATAGATAATAAACAGTAGGTAGGGGTGTAGTGTGCATAGATAATAAACAGTAGGTAGGGGTGTAGTTATGCATAGATAATAAACAGTAGGTAGGGGTGTAGTGCTTGCATAGATAATAAACAGTAGGTAGGGGTGTAGTGCATAGATAATAAACAGTAGGTAGGGGTGTAGTGACTATGCATAGATAATAAACAGTAGGTAGGGGTGTAGTGTATGCATAGATAATAAACAGTAGGTAGGGGTGTAGTGATATGCATAGATAATAAACAGTAGGTAGGGGTGTAGTGACTATGCATAGATAATAAACAGTAGGTAGGGGTGTAGTGACTATGCATAGATAATAAACAGTAGGTAGGGGTGTAGTGCATAGATAATAAACAGTAGGTAGGGGTGTAGTGCATAGATAATAAACAGTAGGTAGGGGTGTAGTGCATAGATAATAAACAGTAGGTAGGGGTGTAGTGCATAGATAATAAACAGTAGGTAGGGTGTGTAGTGCATAGATAATAAACAGTAGGTAGGGTGTGTAGTGCATAGATAATAAACAGTAGGTAGGGGGTGTAGTGCTATGCATAGATAATAAACAGTAGGTAGGGGTGTAGTGCTATGCATAGATAATAAACAGTAGGTAGGGGTGTAGTGCATAGATAATAAACAGTAGGTAGGGGTGTAGTGCATAGATAATAAACAGTAGGTAGGGGTGTAGTGCATAGATAATAAACAGTAGGTGGGGGTGTAGTGCATAGATAATAAACAGTAGGTAGGGGTGTAGTGACTATGCATAGATAATAAACAGTAGGTAGGGGTGTAGTGCATAGATAATAAACAGTAGGTAGGGGTGTAGTGACTATGCATAGATAATAAACAGTAGGTAGGGGTGTAGTGACTATGCATAGATAATAAACAGTAGGTAGGGGTGTAGTGCTATGCATAGATAATAAACAGTAGGTAGGGGTGTAGTGACTATGCATAGATAATAAACAGTAGGTAGGGGTGTAGTGCATAGATAATAAACAGTAGGTAGGGGTGTAGTGACTATGCATAGATAATAAACAGTAGGTAGGGGTGTAGTGACTATGCATAGATAATAAACAGTAGGTAGGGGTGTAGTGAATGCATAGATAATAAACAGTAGGTAGGGGTGTAGTTGCATAGATAATAAACAGTAGGTAGGGGTGTAGGTTGCATAGATAATAAACAGTAGGTAGGGGTGTAGTGCTATGCATAGATAATAAACAGTAGGTAGGGGTGTAGTGAATGCATAGATAATAAACAGTAGGTAGGGGTGTAGTGCTATGCATAGATAATAAACAGTAGGTAGGGGTGTAGTGACTATGCATAGATAATAAACAGTAGGTAGGGGTGTAGTGCATAGATAATAAACAGTAGGTAGGGGTGTAGTGCATGCATAGATAATAAACAGTAGGTAGGGGTGTAGTGACTTGCATAGATAATAAACAGTAGGTAGGGGTGTAGTGACTATGCATAGATAATAAACAGTAGGTAGGGGTGTAGTGATATGCATAGATAATAAACAGTAGGTGGGGGTGTAGTGACTATGCATAGATAATAAACAGTAGGTAGGGGTGTAGTGCATAGATAATAAACAGTAGGTAGGGGTGTAGATGCATAGATAATAAACAGTAGGTAGGGGTGTAGTGCATAGATAATAAACAGTAGGTAGGGGTGTAGTGCATAGATAATAAACAGTAGGTAGGGGTGTAGTGCATAGATAATAAACAGTAGGTAGGGGTGTAGTGCATAGATAATAAACAGTAGGTAGGGGTGTAGTTGCATAGATAATAAACAGTAGGTAGGGGTGTAGTGCTTGCATAGATAATAAACAGTAGGTAGGGGTGTAGTGCATAGATAATAAACAGTAGGTAGGGGTGTAGTGCATAGATAATAAACAGTAGGTAGGGGTGTAGTGCATAGATAATAAACAGTAGGTAGGGGTGTAGTGCATAGATAATAAACAGTAGGTAGGGGTGTAGTGACTATGCATAGATAATAAACAGTAGGTAGGGGTGTAGTGCATAGATAATAAACAGTAGGTGGGGGTGTAGTGACTATGCATAGATAATAAACAGTAGGTAGGGGTGTAGTGTTGCATAGATAATAAACAGTAGGTAGGGGTGTAGTGACTATGCATAGATAATAAACAGTAGGTAGGGGTGTAGGGCTGCATAGATAATAAACAGTAGGTAGGGGTGTAGTGCATAGATAATAAACAGTAGGTAGGGGTGTAGTGACTATGCATAGATAATAAACAGTAGGTAGGGGTGTAGTGACTATGCATAGATAATAAACAGTAGGTAGGGGTGTAGTGACTATGCATAGATAATAAACAGTAGGTAGGGGTGTAGTGCTATGCATAGATAATAAACAGTAGGTAGGGGTGTAGTGCATAGATAATAAACAGTAGGTAGGGGTGTAGTGTGCATAGATAATAAACAGTAGGTAGGGGTGTAGTGCTTGCATAGATAATAAACAGTAGGTAGGGGTGTAGTGTGCATAGATAATAAACAGTAGGTAGGGGTGTAGTGCATAGATAATAAACAGTAGGTAGGGGGTGTAGTGCATAGATAATAAACAGTAGGTGGGGGTGTAGTGCATAGATAATAAACAGTAGGTAGGGGTGTAGTGCATAGATAATAAACAGTAGGTAGGGGTGTAGTGCATAGATAATAAACAGTAGGTAGGGGTGTAGTGCATAGATAATAAACAGTAGGTAGGGGTGTAGTGCATAGATAATAAACAGTAGGTAGGGGTGTAGTGCATAGATAATAAACAGTAGGTAGGGGTGTAGTGCATAGATAATAAACAGTAGGTAGGGGTGTAGTGACTATGCATAGATAATAAACAGTAGGTAGGGGTGTAGTGTATAGATAATAAACAGTAGGTAGGGGTGTAGTGCTTGCATAGATAATAAACAGTAGGTAGGGGTGTAGTATTGCATAGATAATAAACAGTAGGTAGGGGTGTAGTGTTGCATAGATAATAAACAGTAGGTAGGGGTGTAGTGCATAGATAATAAACAGTAGGTAGGGGTGTAGTGCATAGATAATAAACAGTAGGTAGGGGTGTAGTGCATAGATAATAAACAGTAGGTAGGGGTGTAGTGCTTGCATAGATAATAAACAGTAGGTAGGGGTGTAGTGCATAGATAATAAACAGTAGGTAGGGGTGTAGTGACTATGCATAGATAATAAACAGTAGGTAGGGGTGTAGTGACTATGCATAGATAATAAACAGTAGGTAGGGGTGTAGTGACATGCATAGATAATAAACAGTAGGTAGGGGTGTAGTGCTATGCATAGATAATAAACAGTAGGTAGGGGTGTAGTGCATAGATAATAAACAGTAGGTAGGGGTGTAGTGACTATGCATAGATAATAAACAGTAGGTAGGGGTGTAGTTGCATAGATAATAAACAGTAGGTAGGGGTGTAGTGACTATGCATAGATAATAAACAGTAGGTAGGGGTGTAGTGCATAGATAATAAACAGTAGGTAGGGGTGTAGTGACTATGCATAGATAATAAACAGTAGGTAGGGGTGTAGTGATGCATAGATAATAAACAGTAGGTAGGGGTGTAGTGTGCATAGATAATAAACAGTAGGTAGGGGTGTAGTGACTATGCATAGATAATAAACAGTAGGTAGGGGTGTAGTGCATAGATAATAAACAGTAGGTAGGGGTGTAGTGCATAGATAATAAACAGTAGGTAGGGGTGTAGTGCATAGATAATAAACAGTAGGTAGGGGTGTAGTGCATAGATAATAAACAGTAGGTAGGGGTGTAGTGCATAGATAATAAACAGTAGGTAGGGGTGTAGTGCATAGATAATAAACAGTAGGTAGGGGTGTAGTGCATAGATAATAAACAGTAGGTAGGGGTGTAGTATGCATAGATAATAAACAGTAGGTAGGGGTGTAGTGACTTGCATAGATAATAAACAGTAGGTAGGGGTGTAGTGCTTGCATAGATAATAAACAGTAGGTAGGGGGTGTAGTGACTTGCATAGATAATAAACAGTAGGTAGGGGTGTAGTGATTGCATAGATAATAAACAGTAGGTAGGGGTGTAGTGTTGCATAGATAATAAACAGTAGGTAGGGGTGTAGTGACTATGCATAGATAATAAACAGTAGGTAGGGGTGTAGTGCTATGCATAGATAATAAACAGTAGGTAGGGGTGTAGTGATATGCATAGATAATAAACAGTAGGTAGGGGTGTAGTGACTATGCATAGATAATAAACAGTAGGTAGGGGTGTAGTGACTATGCATAGATAATAAACAGTAGGTAGGGGTGTAGTGACTATGCATAGATAATAAACAGTAGGTAGGGGTGTAGTGCATAGATAATAAACAGTAGGTAGGGGTGTAGTGACTATGCATAGATAATAAACAGTAGGTAGGGGTGTAGTGATGCATAGATAATAAACAGTAGGTAGGGGTGTAGTGACTATGCATAGATAATAAACAGTAGGTAGGGGTGTAGTGACTTGCATAGATAATAAACAGTAGGTAGGGGTGTAGTGAAATGCATAGATAATAAACAGTAGGTAGGGGTGTAGTGCATAGATAATAAACAGTAGGTAGGGGTGTAGTATATGCATAGATAATAAACAGTAGGTAGGGGTGTAGTGACTATGCATAGATAATAAACAGTAGGTAGGGGTGTAGTGACATGCATAGATAATAAACAGTAGGTAGGGGTGTAGTGCATAGATAATAAACAGTAGGTAGGGGTGTAGTGCATAGATAATAAACAGTAGGTAGGGGTGTAGTGCATAGATAATAAACAGTAGGTAGGGGTGTAGGCTTGCATAGATAATAAACAGTAGGTAGGGGTGTAGTGACTTGCATAGATAATAAACAGTAGGTAGGGGTGTAGTGAATGCATAGATAATAAACAGTAGGTAGGGGTGTAGTGCTTGCATAGATAATAAACAGTAGGTAGGGGTGTAGTGATATGCATAGATAATAAACAGTAGGTAGGGGTGTAGTACTATGCATAGATAATAAACAGTAGGTAGGGGTGTAGTGTGCATAGATAATAAACAGTAGGTAGGGGTGTAGTGCTTGCATAGATAATAAACAGTAGGTAGGGGTGTAGTGCATGCATAGATAATAAACAGTAGGTAGGGGTGTAGTGCTATGCATAGATAATAAACAGTAGGTAGGGGTGTAGTGCTGCATAGATAATAAACAGTAGGTAGGGGTGTAGTGTTGCATAGATAATAAACAGTAGGTAGGGGTGTAGTGCTTGCATAGATAATAAACAGTAGGTAGGGGTGTAGTGACTATGCATAGATAATAAACAGTAGGTAGGGGTGTAGTGCTATGCATAGATAATAAACAGTAGGTAGGGGTGTAGTGCATAGATAATAAACAGTAGGTAGGGGTGTAGTTGCATAGATAATAAACAGTAGGTAGGGGTGTAGTGTGCATAGATAATAAACAGTAGGTAGGGGTGTAGTGACATGCATAGATAATAAACAGTAGGTAGGGGTGTAGTGACATGCATAGATAATAAACAGTAGGTAGGGGTGTAGTGTTGCATAGATAATAAACAGTAGGTAGGGGTGTAGTGCATAGATAATAAACAGTAGGTAGGGGTGTAGGTGCATAGATAATAAACAGTAGGTAGGGGTGTAGTGCTATGCATAGATAATAAACAGTAGGTAGGGGTGTAGTGTATGCATAGATAATAAACAGTAGGTAGGGGTGTAGTGTTGCATAGATAATAAACAGTAGGTAGGGGTGTAGTGACTGCATAGATAATAAACAGTAGGTAGGGGGTGTAGTGCATAGATAATAAACAGTAGGTAGGGGTGTAGTGCATAGATAATAAACAGTAGGTAGGGGTGTAGTGCATAGATAATAAACAGTAGGTAGGGGTGTAGTGCATAGATAATAAACAGTAGGTAGGGGTGTAGTGCATAGATAATAAACAGTAGGTAGGGGTGTAGTGCATAGATAATAAACAGTAGGTAGGGGTGTAGTGCTATGCATAGATAATAAACAGTAGGTAGGGGTGTAGTGACTATGCATAGATAATAAACAGTAGGTAGGGGTGTAGTGCATAGATAATAAACAGTAGGTAGGGGTGTAGTGCATAGATAATAAACAGTAGGTAGGGGTGTAGTGCATAGATAATAAACAGTAGGTAGGGGTGTAGTGCATAGATAATAAACAGTAGGTAGGGTGTAGTGACATGCATAGATAATAAACAGTAGGTAGGGGTGTAGTGCATAGATAATAAACAGTAGGTAGGGGTGTAGGGTATGCATAGATAATAAACAGTAGGTAGGGGTGTAGTGACTATGCATAGATAATAAACAGTAGGTAGGGGTGTAGTGATGCATAGATAATAAACAGTAGGTAGGGGTGTAGGGACTTGCATAGATAATAAACAGTAGGTAGGGGTGTAGTGCATAGATAATAAACAGTAGGTAGGGGTGTAGTTACTATGCATAGATAATAAACAGTAGGTAGGGGTGTAGTGTGCATAGATAATAAACAGTAGGTAGGGGTGTAGTGCAATGCATAGATAATAAACAGTAGGTAGGGGTGTAGTTGCATAGATAATAAACAGTAGGTAGGGGTGTAGTGACTATGCATAGATAATAAACAGTAGGTAGGGGTGTAGTGTATGCATAGATAATAAACAGTAGGTAGGGGTGTAGTGCTATGCATAGATAATAAACAGTAGGTAGGGGTGTAGTGACTTGCATAGATAATAAACAGTAGGTAGGGGTGTAGTGCATAGATAATAAACAGTAGGTAGGGGTGTAGTGCATAGATAATAAACAGTAGGTAGGGGTGTAGTGCATAGATAATAAACAGTAGGTAGGGGTGTAGTGCATAGATAATAAACAGTAGGTAGGGGTGTAGTGCATAGATAATAAACAGTAGGTAGGGGTGTAGTGCATAGATAATAAACAGTAGGTAGGGGTGTAGTGCATAGATAATAAACAGTAGGTGGGGGTGTAGTGACTATGCATAGATAATAAACAGTAGGTAGGGGTGTAGTGCATGCATAGATAATAAACAGTAGGTAGGGGTGTAGTGCTATGCATAGATAATAAACAGTAGGTAGGGGTGTAGTGCATAGATAATAAACAGTAGGTAGGGGTGTAGTGACAATGCATAGATAATAAACAGTAGGTAGGGGTGTAGTGCATAGATAATAAACAGTAGGTAGGGGTGTAGTGACTATGCATAGATAATAAACAGTAGGTAGGGGTGTAGTGACTATGCATAGATAATAAACAGTAGGTAGGGGTGTAGTGCTATGCATAGATAATAAACAGTAGGTAGGGGTGTAGTGCATAGATAATAAACAGTAGGTAGGGGTGTAGTGCATAGATAATAAACAGTAGGTAGGGGTGTAGTGCATAGATAATAAACAGTAGGTAGGGGTGTAGTGCATAGATAATAAACAGTAGGTAGGGGTGTAGTGCATAGATAATAAACAGTAGGTAGGGGTGTAGTGCATAGATAATAAACAGTAGGTAGGGGTGTAGTGCATAGATAATAAACAGTAGGTAGGGGTGTAGTGCATAGATAATAAACAGTAGGTAGGGGTGTAGTGCATAGATAATAAACAGTAGGTAGGGGTGTAGTGACTATGCATAGATAATAAACAGTAGGTAGGGGTGTAGTGCATAGATAATAAACAGTAGGTAGGGGTGTAGTGACTATGCATAGATAATAAACAGTAGGTAGGGGTGTAGTGTTGCATAGATAATAAACAGTAGGTAGGGGTGTAGTACATGTATAGATAATAAACAGTAGGTAGGGGTGTAGTGCATAGATAATAAACAGTAGGTAGGGGTGTAGTGCATAGATAATAAACAGTAGGTAGGGGTGTAGTGCATAGATAATAAACAGTAGGTAGGGGTGTAGTGCATAGATAATAAACAGTAGGTAGGGGTGTAGTGCATAGATAATAAACAGTAGGTAGGGGTGTAGGTATGCATAGATAATAAACAGTAGGTAGGGGTGTAGTGATATGCATAGATAATAAACAGTAGGTAGGGGTGTAGTGCATAGATAATAAACAGTAGGTAGGGGTGTAGGGCTGCATAGATAATAAACAGTAGGTAGGGGTGTAGTTGCATAGATAATAAACAGTAGGTAGGGGTGTAGTGACTGCATAGATAATAAACAGTAGGTAGGGGTGTAGTGTGCATAGATAATAAACAGTAGGTAGGGGTGTAGTGCATAGATAATAAACAGTAGGTAGGGGGTGTAGTGCATAGATAATAAACAGTAGGTAGGGGTGTAGTGCATAGATAATAAACAGTAGGTAGGGGTGTAGTGCATAGATAATAAACAGTAGGTAGGGGTGTAGTGCATAGATAATAAACAGTAGGTAGGGGTGTAGTATGCATAGATAATAAACAGTAGGTAGGGGTGTAGTGCATAGATAATAAACAGTAGGTAGGGGTGTAGTTATGCATAGATAATAAACAGTAGGTAGGGGTGTAGTGATGCATAGATAATAAACAGTAGGTAGGGGTGTAGTGTGCATAGATAATAAACAGTAGGTAGGGGTGTAGTACTATGCATAGATAATAAACAGTAGGTAGGGGTGTAGTGCATGCATAGATAATAAACAGTAGGTAGGGGTGTAGTGACTATGCATAGATAATAAACAGTAGGTAGGGGTGTAGTGAATGCATAGATAATAAACAGTAGGTAGGGGGTGTAGTGACATGCATAGATAATAAACAGTAGGTAGGGGTGTAGTGTGCATAGATAATAAACAGTAGGTAGGGGTGTAGTGACTATGCATAGATAATAAACAGTAGGTAGGGGTGTAGTGATGCATAGATAATAAACAGTAGGTAGGGGTGTAGTGCATAGATAATAAACAGTAGGTAGGGGTGTAGTGCATAGATAATAAACAGTAGGTAGGGGTGTAGTGAATGCATAGATAATAAACAGTAGGTAGGGGTGTAGATGCATAGATAATAAACAGTAGGTAGGGGTGTAGTGTGCATAGATAATAAACAGTAGGTAGGGGTGTAGTGACATGCATAGATAATAAACAGTAGGTAGGGGTGTAGTGATGCATAGATAATAAACAGTAGGTAGGGGTGTAGTGCATGCATAGATAATAAACAGTAGGTAGGGGTGTAGTGACATGCATAGATAATAAACAGTAGGTAGGGGTGTAGTGCATAGATAATAAACAGTAGGTAGGGGTGTAGTGCATAGATAATAAACAGTAGGTAGGGGTGTAGTGCATAGATAATAAACAGTAGGTAGGGGTGTAGTGCATAGATAATAAACAGTAGGTAGGGGTGTAGTGCATAGATAATAAACAGTAGGTAGGGGTGTAGTGCATAGATAATAAACAGTAGGTAGGGGTGTAGTGCATAGATAATAAACAGTAGGTAGGGGTGTAGTGCATAGATAATAAACAGTAGGTAGGGGTGTAGTGACTATGCATAGATAATAAACAGTAGGTAGGGGTGTAGTGCTATGCATAGATAATAAACAGTAGGTAGGGGTGTAGTGCTATGCATAGATAATAAACAGTAGGTAGGGGTGTAGTGTGCATAGATAATAAACAGTAGGTAGGGGTGTAGTGCATAGATAATAAACAGTAGGTAGGGGTGTAGTGCATAGATAATAAACAGTAGGTAGGGGTGTAGTGCATAGATAATAAACAGTAGGTAGGGGTGTAGTGCATAGATAATAAACAGTAGGTAGGGGTGTAGACATGCATAGATAATAAACAGTAGGTAGGGGTGTAGTGCATAGATAATAAACAGTAGGTAGGGGTGTAGTGACATGCATAGATAATAAACAGTAGGTAGGGGTGTAGTGTGCATAGATAATAAACAGTAGGTAGGGGTGTAGTGCATAGATAATAAACAGTAGGTAGGGGTGTAGTGTATGCATAGATAATAAACAGTAGGTAGGGGTGTAGTGTGCATAGATAATAAACAGTAGGTAGGGGTGTAGTGACATGCATAGATAATAAACAGTAGGTAGGGGGTGTAGTGCATAGATAATAAACAGTAGGTAGGGGTGTAGTTGCATAGATAATAAACAGTAGGTAGGGGTGTAGTGACTATGCATAGATAATAAACAGTAGGTAGGGGTGTAGTGCATAGATAATAAACAGTAGGTAGGGGTGTAGTGCATAGATAATAAACAGTAGGTAGGGGTGTAGTGCATAGATAATAAACAGTAGGTAGGGGTGTAGTGCATAGATAATAAACAGTAGGTAGGGGTGTAGTGCATAGATAATAAACAGTAGGTAGGGGTGTAGTGCATAGATAATAAACAGTAGGTAGGGGTGTAGTGCATAGATAATAAACAGTAGGTAGGGGTGTAGTGACATGCATAGATAATAAACAGTAGGTAGGGGTGTAGTGTTGCATAGATAATAAACAGTAGGTAGGGGTGTAGTGCATAGATAATAAACAGTAGGTAGGGGTGTAGTGCATAGATAATAAACAGTAGGTAGGGGTGTAGTGCATAGATAATAAACAGTAGGTAGGGGTGTAGTGCATAGATAATAAACAGTAGGTAGGGGTGTAGTGCATAGATAATAAACAGTAGGTAGGGGTGTAGTGCATAGATAATAAACAGTAGGTAGGGGTGTAGTGCATAGATAATAAACAGTAGGTAGGGGTGTAGTGCATAGATAATAAACAGTAGGTAGGGGTGTAGTGAATAGATAATAAACAGTAGGTAGGGGTGTAGTTGCATAGATAATAAACAGTAGGTAGGGGTGTAGTGACTATGCATAGATAATAAACAGTAGGTAGGGGTGTAGTGCTTGCATAGATAATAAACAGTAGGTAGGGGTGTAGTGCATAGATAATAAACAGTAGGTAGGGGTGTAGTGCATAGATAATAAACAGTAGGTAGGGGTGTAGTGCATAGATAATAAACAGTAGGTAGGGGTGTAGTGCATAGATAATAAACAGTAGGTAGGGGTGTAGTGACATGCATAGATAATAAACAGTAGGTAGGGGTGTAGTGCATAGATAATAAACAGTAGGTAGGGGTGTAGTGCATAGATAATAAACAGTAGGTAGGGGTGTAGTGTATAGATAATAAACAGTAGGTAGGGGTGTAGTTGCATAGATAATAAACAGTAGGTAGGGGTGTAGTGATGCATAGATAATAAACAGTAGGTAGGGGTGTAGTGCATAGATAATAAACAGTAGGTAGGGGTGTAGTGTGCATAGATAATAAACAGTAGGTAGGGGTGTAGTGCTATGCATAGATAATAAACAGTAGGTAGGGGTGTAGTGACTATGCATAGATAATAAACAGTAGGTAGGGGTGTAGTGCATAGATAATAAACAGTAGGTAGGGGTGTAGTGTATAGATAATAAACAGTAGGTAGGGGTGTAGTTATGCATAGATAATAAACAGTAGGTAGGGGTGTAGTGATGCATAGATAATAAACAGTAGGTAGGGGTGTAGTGAATGCATAGATAATAAACAGTAGGTAGGGGTGTAGTGCATAGATAATAAACAGTAGGTAGGGGTGTAGTGCATAGATAATAAACAGTAGGTAGGGGTGTAGTGCATAGATAATAAACAGTAGGTAGGGGTGTAGTGCATAGATAATAAACAGTAGGTAGGGGTGTAGTGCATAGATAATAAACAGTAGGTAGGGGTGTAGTGCATAGATAATAAACAGTAGGTAGGGGTGTAGTGCATAGATAATAAACAGTAGGTAGGGGTGTAGTGCATAGATAATAAACAGTAGGTAGGGGTGTAGTGCATAGATAATAAACAGTAGGTAGGGGTGTAGTGCATAGATAATAAACAGTAGGTAGGGGTGTAGTGCATAGATAATAAACAGTAGGTAGGGGTGTAGTTTGCATAGATAATAAACAGTAGGTAGGGGTGTAGTGATGCATAGATAATAAACAGTAGGTAGGGGTGTAGTGCTTGCATAGATAATAAACAGTAGGTAGGGGTGTAGTGCTATGCATAGATAATAAACAGTAGGTAGGGGTGTAGTGCATAGATAATAAACAGTAGGTAGGGGGTGTAGTGCATAGATAATAAACAGTAGGTAGGGGTGTAGTGCATAGATAATAAACAGTAGGTAGGGGTGTAGTGCATAGATAATAAACAGTAGGTAGGGGGTGTAGTGCATAGATAATAAACAGTAGGTAGGGGTGTAGTGCATAGATAATAAACAGTAGGTAGGGGTGTAGTGCATAGATAATAAACAGTAGGTAGGGGTGTAGTATGCATAGATAATAAACAGTAGGTAGGGGTGTAGTTGCATAGATAATAAACAGTAGGTAGGGGTGTAGTGACGTGCATAGATAATAAACAGTAGGTAGGGGTGTAGTGCATAGATAATAAACAGTAGGTAGGGGTGTAGTGCATAGATAATAAACAGTAGGTAGGGGTGTAGTGCATAGATAATAAACAGTAGGTAGGGGTGTAGTGCATAGATAATAAACAGTAGGTAGGGGTGTAGTGTATAGATAATAAACAGTAGGTAGGGGTGTAGTGCATAGATAATAAACAGTAGGTAGGGGTGTAGTGAATGCATAGATAATAAACAGTAGGTAGGGGTGTAGTGCCATAGATAATAAACAGTAGGTAGGGGTGTAGTGCTATGCATAGATAATAAACAGTAGGTAGGGGTGTAGTGATGCATAGATAATAAACAGTAGGTAGGGGTGTAGTGCATAGATAATAAACAGTAGGTAGGGGTGTAGTAATGCATAGATAATAAACAGTAGGTAGGGGTGTAGTGATGCATAGATAATAAACAGTAGGTAGGGGTGTAGTAATGCATAGATAATAAACAGTAGGTAGGGGTGTAGTGCATAGATAATAAACAGTAGGTAGGGGTGTAGTTGCATAGATAATAAACAGTAGGTAGGGGTGTAGTGACTATGCATAGATAATAAACAGTAGGTAGGGGTGTAGTGCATAGATAATAAACAGTAGGTAGGGGTGTAGTGCATAGATAATAAACAGTAGGTAGGGGTGTAGTGCATAGATAATAAACAGTAGGTAGGGGTGTAGTGCATAGATAATAAACAGTAGGTAGGGGTGTAGTGCATAGATAATAAACAGTAGGTAGGGGTGTAGTGCATAGATAATAAACAGTAGGTAGGGGTGTAGTGCATAGATAATAAACAGTAGGTAGGGGTGTAGTCATGCATAGATAATAAACAGTAGGTAGGGGTGTAGTGTGCATAGATAATAAACAGTAGGTAGGGGTGTAGTGCATAGATAATAAACAGTAGGTAGGGGTGTAGTGCATAGATAATAAACAGTAGGTAGGGGTGTAGTGCATAGATAATAAACAGTAGGTAGGGGTGTAGTGCATAGATAATAAACAGTAGGTAGGGGTGTAGTGCATAGATAATAAACAGTAGGTAGGGGTGTAGTGCATAGATAATAAACAGTAGGTAGGGGTGTAGTGCATAGATAATAAACAGTAGGTAGGGGTGTAGTGCATAGATAATAAACAGTAGGTAGGGGTGTAGTGATGCATAGATAATAAACAGTAGGTAGGGGTGTAGTGATGCATAGATAATAAACAGTAGGTAGGGGTGTAGTGACTATGCATAGATAATAAACAGTAGGTAGGGGTGTAGTGACATGCATAGATAATAAACAGTAGGTAGGGGTGTAGTGCATAGATAATAAACAGTAGGTAGGGGTGTAGTGCATAGATAATAAACAGTAGGTAGGGGTGTAGTGCATAGATAATAAACAGTAGGTAGGGGTGTAGTGCATAGATAATAAACAGTAGGTAGGGGTGTAGTGTATGCATAGATAATAAACAGTAGGTAGGGGTGTAGTGCATAGATAATAAACAGTAGGTAGGGGTGTAGTGATGCATAGATAATAAACAGTAGGTAGGGGTGTAGTTATGCATAGATAATAAACAGTAGGTAGGGGTGTAGTATGCATAGATAATAAACAGTAGGTAGGGGTGTAGTGACTATGCATAGATAATAAACAGTAGGTAGGGGTGTAGTGCATAGATAATAAACAGTAGGTAGGGGTGTAGTATGCATAGATAATAAACAGTAGGTAGGGGTGTAGTGTATGCATAGATAATAAACAGTAGGTAGGGGTGTAGTGTTGCATAGATAATAAACAGTAGGTAGGGGTGTAGTGCATAGATAATAAACAGTAGGTAGGGGTGTAGTGTGCATAGATAATAAACAGTAGGTAGGGGTGTAGTGACTATGCATAGATAATAAACAGTAGGTAGGGGTGTAGTGACTATGCATAGATAATAAACAGTAGGTAGGGGTGTAGTGCATGCATAGATAATAAACAGTAGGTAGGGGTGTAGTGCATAGATAATAAACAGTAGGTAGGGGTGTAGTGCATAGATAATAAACAGTAGGTAGGGGTGTAGTGCATAGATAATAAACAGTAGGTAGGGGTGTAGTGCATAGATAATAAACAGTAGGTAGGGGTGTAGTGCATAGATAATAAACAGTAGGTAGGGGTGTAGTGCATAGATAATAAACAGTAGGTAGGGGTGTAGTGCATAGATAATAAACAGTAGGTAGGGGTGTAGTGCATAGATAATAAACAGTAGGTAGGGGTGTAGTGCATAGATAATAAACAGTAGGTAGGGGTGTAGTGCATAGATAATAAACAGTAGGTAGGGGTGTAGTGCATAGATAATAAACAGTAGGTAGGGGTGTAGTGACTATGCATAGATAATAAACAGTAGGTAGGGGTGTAGTGATGCATAGATAATAAACAGTAGGTAGGGGTGTAGTGCTATGCATAGATAATAAACAGTAGGTAGGGGTGTAGTGACATGCATAGATAATAAACAGTAGGTAGGGGTGTAGTGCATAGATAATAAACAGTAGGTAGGGGTGTAGTGCATAGATAATAAACAGTAGGTAGGGGTGTAGTGCATAGATAATAAACAGTAGGTAGGGGTGTAGTGCATAGATAATAAACAGTAGGTAGGGGTGTAGTTACTATGCATAGATAATAAACAGTAGGTAGGGGTGTAGTGCATAGATAATAAACAGTAGGTAGGGGTGTAGGCATGCATAGATAATAAACAGTAGGTAGGGGTGTAGTGACATGCATAGATAATAAACAGTAGGTAGGGGTGTAGTGATGCATAGATAATAAACAGTAGGTAGGGGTGTAGGGACTGCATAGATAATAAACAGTAGGTAGGGGTGTAGTGCATAGATAATAAACAGTAGGTAGGGGTGTAGTGACTATGCATAGATAATAAACAGTAGGTAGGGGTGTAGTGACTATGCATAGATAATAAACAGTAGGTAGGGGTGTAGTGCAATGCATAGATAATAAACAGTAGGTAGGGGTGTAGTGCATAGATAATAAACAGTAGGTAGGGGTGTAGTGACTATGCATAGATAATAAACAGTAGGTAGGGGTGTAGTGCTATGCATAGATAATAAACAGTAGGTAGGGGTGTAGTGACATGCATAGATAATAAACAGTAGGTAGGGGTGTAGTGCTATGCATAGATAATAAACAGTAGGTAGGGGTGTAGTGCATAGATAATAAACAGTAGGTAGGGGTGTAGTGCATAGATAATAAACAGTAGGTAGGGGTGTAGTGCATAGATAATAAACAGTAGGTAGGGGTGTAGTGCATAGATAATAAACAGTAGGTAGGGGTGTAGTGCATAGATAATAAACAGTAGGTAGGGGTGTAGTGCATAGATAATAAACAGTAGGTAGGGGTGTAGTGCATAGATAATAAACAGTAGGTAGGGGTGTAGTGCATAGATAATAAACAGTAGGTAGGGGTGTAGTGACTATGCATAGATAATAAACAGTAGGTAGGGGTGTAGTGACATGCATAGATAATAAACAGTAGGTAGGGGTGTAGTGCTTGCATAGATAATAAACAGTAGGTAGGGGTGTAGTGACTATGCATAGATAATAAACAGTAGGTAGGGGTGTAGTGTATGCATAGATAATAAACAGTAGGTAGGGGTGTAGTATGCATAGATAATAAACAGTAGGTAGGGGTGTAGTGCTATGCATAGATAATAAACAGTAGGTAGGGGTGTAGTGCTATGCATAGATAATAAACAGTAGGTAGGGGTGTAGTGTGCATAGATAATAAACAGTAGGTAGGGGTGTAGTGCATAGATAATAAACAGTAGGTAGGGGTGTAGTGCATAGATAATAAACAGTAGGTAGGGGTGTAGTGCATAGATAATAAACAGTAGGTAGGGGTGTAGTGCATAGATAATAAACAGTAGGTAGGGGTGTAGTGCATAGATAATAAACAGTAGGTAGGGGTGTAGTGCATAGATAATAAACAGTAGGTAGGGGTGTAGTGCTATGCATAGATAATAAACAGTAGGTAGGGGGTGTAGTGCATGCATAGATAATAAACAGTAGGTAGGGGGTGTAGTGACTATGCATAGATAATAAACAGTAGGTAGGGGTGTAGTGACTATGCATAGATAATAAACAGTAGGTAGGGGTGTAGTGCTATGCATAGATAATAAACAGTAGGTAGGGGTGTAGTGAATGCATAGATAATAAACAGTAGGTAGGGGTGTAGTGATGCATAGATAATAAACAGTAGGTAGGGGTGTAGTGCTATGCATAGATAATAAACAGTAGGTAGGGGTGTAGTGATGCATAGATAATAAACAGTAGGTAGGGGTGTAGTATGCATAGATAATAAACAGTAGGTAGGGGTGTAGTGCTGCATAGATAATAAACAGTAGGTAGGGGGTGTAGTGACTATGCATAGATAATAAACAGTAGGTAGGGGTGTAGTGCATAGATAATAAACAGTAGGTAGGGGTGTAGTGATGCATAGATAATAAACAGTAGGTAGGGGTGTAGTTGCATAGATAATAAACAGTAGGTAGGGGTGTAGTGCATGCATAGATAATAAACAGTAGGTAGGGGTGTAGTGCATAGATAATAAACAGTAGGTAGGGGTGTAGTGACAATGCATAGATAATAAACAGTAGGTAGGGGTGTAGTGCATAGATAATAAACAGTAGGTAGGGGTGTAGTGCTATGCATAGATAATAAACAGTAGGTAGGGGTGTAGTGCTTGCATAGATAATAAACAGTAGGTAGGGGTGTAGTGACTATGCATAGATAATAAACAGTAGGTAGGGGTGTAGTGATATGCATAGATAATAAACAGTAGGTAGGGGGTGTAGTTGCATAGATAATAAACAGTAGGTAGGGGTGTAGTATGCATAGATAATAAACAGTAGGTAGGGGTGTAGTCTATGCATAGATAATAAACAGTAGGTAGGGGTGTAGTGCATAGATAATAAACAGTAGGTAGGGGTGTAGTGACTATGCATAGATAATAAACAGTAGGTAGGGTGTAGTGCTATGCATAGATAATAAACAGTAGGTAGGGGTGTAGTGACTATGCATAGATAATAAACAGTAGGTAGGGGTGTAGTGCATAGATAATAAACAGTAGGTAGGGGTGTAGTGCATAGATAATAAACAGTAGGTAGGGGTGTAGTGCATAGATAATAAACAGTAGGTAGGGGTGTAGTGCATAGATAATAAACAGTAGGTAGGGGTGTAGTGCATAGATAATAAACAGTAGGTAGGGGTGTAGTGCATAGATAATAAACAGTAGGTAGGGGTGTAGTGCATAGATAATAAACAGTAGGTAGGGGTGTAGTGCATAGATAATAAACAGTAGGTAGGGGTGTAGTGTATGCATAGATAATAAACAGTAGGTAGGGGTGTAGTGTTGCATAGATAATAAACAGTAGGTAGGGGTGTAGTGCTATGCATAGATAATAAACAGTAGGTAGGGGTGTAGTGACTATGCATAGATAATAAACAGTAGGTAGGGGTGTAGTGCATAGATAATAAACAGTAGGTAGGGGGTGTAGTGCATAGATAATAAACAGTAGGTAGGGGTGTAGTGCATAGATAATAAACAGTAGGTAGGGGTGTAGTGCATAGATAATAAACAGTAGGTAGGGGTGTAGTGACATGCATAGATAATAAACAGTAGGTAGGGGTGTAGTGCATAGATAATAAACAGTAGGTAGGGGTGTAGGTGCATAGATAATAAACAGTAGGTAGGGGTGTAGTGCTATGCATAGATAATAAACAGTAGGTAGGGGTGTAGTGACTATGCATAGATAATAAACAGTAGGTAGGGGTGTAGGGACTATGCATAGATAATAAACAGTAGGTAGGGGTGTAGTGCATAGATAATAAACAGTAGGTAGGGGTGTAGTGCTATGCATAGATAATAAACAGTAGGTAGGGGTGTAGTGCATAGATAATAAACAGTAGGTAGGGGTGTAGTGCATAGATAATAAACAGTAGGTAGGGGTGTAGTGCATAGATAATAAACAGTAGGTAGGGGTGTAGTGCATAGATAATAAACAGTAGGTAGGGGTGTAGTGCATAGATAATAAACAGTAGGTAGGGGTGTAGTGCATAGATAATAAACAGTAGGTAGGGGTGTAGTGCTATGCATAGATAATAAACAGTAGGTAGGGGTGTAGTGACTATGCATAGATAATAAACAGTAGGTAGGGGTGTAGTGCATAGATAATAAACAGTAGGTAGGGGTGTAGTGCATAGATAATAAACAGTAGGTAGGGGTGTAGTGCATAGATAATAAACAGTAGGTAGGGGTGTAGTGCATAGATAATAAACAGTAGGTAGGGGGTGTAGTGCATAGATAATAAACAGTAGGTAGGGGTGTAGTGCATAGATAATAAACAGTAGGTAGGGGTGTAGTGCATAGATAATAAACAGTAGGTAGGGGTGTAGTGTATGCATAGATAATAAACAGTAGGTAGGGGTGTAGTGCTATGCATAGATAATAAACAGTAGGTAGGGGTGTAGTGACTATGCATAGATAATAAACAGTAGGTAGGGGTGTAGTGACTATGCATAGATAATAAACAGTAGGTAGGGGTGTAGTGCATAGATAATAAACAGTAGGTAGGGGGTGTAGTGCATAGATAATAAACAGTAGGTAGGGGTGTAGTGCATAGATAATAAACAGTAGGTAGGGGTGTAGTGCATAGATAATAAACAGTAGGTAGGGGTGTAGTGCTTGCATAGATAATAAACAGTAGGTAGGGGTGTAGTGCATAGATAATAAACAGTAGGTAGGGGTGTAGTGACTATGCATAGATAATAAACAGTAGGTAGGGGTGTAGTGTTGCATAGATAATAAACAGTAGGTAGGGGTGTAGTGACTATGCATAGATAATAAACAGTAGGTAGGGGGTGTAGTGACTATGCATAGATAATAAACAGTAGGTAGGGGTGTAGTGCATAGATAATAAACAGTAGGTAGGGGTGTAGTGACTATGCATAGATAATAAACAGTAGGTAGGGGTGTAGTGACTATGCATAGATAATAAACAGTAGGTAGGGGTGTAGTGCTGCATAGATAATAAACAGTAGGTAGGGGTGTAGTGCATAGATAATAAACAGTAGGTAGGGGTGTAGTGCTATGCATAGATAATAAACAGTAGGTAGGGGTGTAGTGATGCATAGATAATAAACAGTAGGTAGGGGGTGTAGTGACTATGCATAGATAATAAACAGTAGGTAGGGGTGTAGTGCTTGCATAGATAATAAACAGTAGGTAGGGGTGTAGTGCATAGATAATAAACAGTAGGTAGGGGTGTAGTGCATAGATAATAAACAGTAGGTAGGGGTGTAGTGCATAGATAATAAACAGTAGGTAGGGGTGTAGTGCATAGATAATAAACAGTAGGTAGGGGTGTAGTGCATAGATAATAAACAGTAGGTAGGGGTGTAGTGCATAGATAATAAACAGTAGGTAGGGGTGTAGTGCATAGATAATAAACAGTAGGTAGGGGTGTAGTGCATAGATAATAAACAGTAGGTAGGGGTGTAGTGCATAGATAATAAACAGTAGGTAGGGGTGTAGTGCATAGATAATAAACAGTAGGTAGGGGTGTAGTGCATAGATAATAAACAGTAGGTAGGGGTGTAGTGCTTGCATAGATAATAAACAGTAGGTAGGGGTGTAGTGACTGCATAGATAATAAACAGTAGGTAGGGGTGTAGTGACTATGCATAGATAATAAACAGTAGGTAGGGGTGTAGTGACTATGCATAGATAATAAACAGTAGGTAGGGGTGTAGTGCATAGATAATAAACAGTAGGTAGGGGTGTAGTGCATAGATAATAAACAGTAGGTAGGGGTGTAGTGCATAGATAATAAACAGTAGGTAGGGGTGTAGTGCATAGATAATAAACAGTAGGTAGGGGTGTAGTGCATAGATAATAAACAGTAGGTAGGGGTGTAGTGCATAGATAATAAACAGTAGGTAGGGGTGTAGTGCCTATGCATAGATAATAAACAGTAGGTAGGGGTGTAGTGACTATGCATAGATAATAAACAGTAGGTAGGGGTGTAGTGCTTGCATAGATAATAAACAGTAGGTAGGGGTGTAGTGACTATGCATAGATAATAAACAGTAGGTAGGGGTGTAGTGCATAGATAATAAACAGTAGGTAGGGGTGTAGTGCATAGATAATAAACAGTAGGTAGGGGTGTAGTGCATAGATAATAAACAGTAGGTAGGGGTGTAGTGCATAGATAATAAACAGTAGGTAGGGGTGTAGTGACTTGCATAGATAATAAACAGTAGGTAGGGGTGTAGTGCATAGATAATAAACAGTAGGTAGGGGTGTAGTGACTATGCATAGATAATAAACAGTAGGTAGGGGTGTAGTGACTATGCATAGATAATAAACAGTAGGTAGGGGTGTAGTGCTTGCATAGATAATAAACAGTAGGTAGGGGTGTAGGGCTTGCATAGATAATAAACAGTAGGTAGGGGTGTAGTGCATAGATAATAAACAGTAGGTAGGGGTGTAGTGACTATGCATAGATAATAAACAGTAGGTAGGGGTGTAGTGCTATGCATAGATAATAAACAGTAGGTAGGGGTGTAGTGACTATGCATAGATAATAAACAGTAGGTAGGGGGTGTAGTGCATAGATAATAAACAGTAGGTAGGGGTGTAGTGACTATGCATAGATAATAAACAGTAGGTAGGGGTGTAGTGCTATGCATAGATAATAAACAGTAGGTAGGGGTGTAGTGCATAGATAATAAACAGTAGGTAGGGGTGTAGTGCATAGATAATAAACAGTAGGTAGGGGTGTAGTGCATAGATAATAAACAGTAGGTAGGGGTGTAGTGCATAGATAATAAACAGTAGGTAGGGGTGTAGTGCATAGATAATAAACAGTAGGTAGGGGTGTAGTGCATAGATAATAAACAGTAGGTAGGGGTGTAGTGCATAGATAATAAACAGTAGGTAGGGGTGTAGTGACTATGCATAGATAATAAACAGTAGGTAGGGGTGTAGTGCTATGCATAGATAATAAACAGTAGGTAGGGGTGTAGTGCATAGATAATAAACAGTAGGTAGGGGTGTAGTGCATAGATAATAAACAGTAGGTAGGGGTGTAGTGCATAGATAATAAACAGTAGGTAGGGGTGTAGTGCATAGATAATAAACAGTAGGTAGGGGGTGTAGTGCATAGATAATAAACAGTAGGTAGGGGTGTAGTGCATAGATAATAAACAGTAGGTAGGGGTGTAGTGCATAGATAATAAACAGTAGGTAGGGGTGTAGTGCATAGATAATAAACAGTAGGTAGGGGTGTAGTGACTATGCATAGATAATAAACAGTAGGTAGGGGTGTAGTGACTATGCATAGATAATAAACAGTAGGTAGGGGTGTAGTGACTATGCATAGATAATAAACAGTAGGTAGGGGTGTAGTGACTATGCATAGATAATAAACAGTAGGTAGGGGTGTAGTGCATAGATAATAAACAGTAGGTAGGGGTGTAGTGCATAGATAATAAACAGTAGGTAGGGGTGTAGTGCATAGATAATAAACAGTAGGTAGGGGTGTAGTGCATAGATAATAAACAGTAGGTAGGGGTGTAGTGTATAGATAATAAACAGTAGGTAGGGGTGTAGTGCATAGATAATAAACAGTAGGTAGGGGTGTAGTGTATAGATAATAAACAGTAGGTAGGGGTGTAGTGATGCATAGATAATAAACAGTAGGTAGGGGTGTAGTGACTATGCATAGATAATAAACAGTAGGTAGGGGTGTAGTGATGCATAGATAATAAACAGTAGGTAGGGGTGTAGTGCATAGATAATAAACAGTAGGTAGGGGTGTAGTGCTATGCATAGATAATAAACAGTAGGTAGGGGTGTAGTGACTATGCATAGATAATAAACAGTAGGTAGGGGTGTAGTGACTATGCATAGATAATAAACAGTAGGTAGGGGTGTAGTGACTATGCATAGATAATAAACAGTAGGTAGGGGTGTAGTGACTATGCATAGATAATAAACAGTAGGTAGGGGTGTAGTGCTATGCATAGATAATAAACAGTAGGTAGGGGTGTAGTGACATGCATAGATAATAAACAGTAGGTAGGGGTGTAGTGACTATGCATAGATAATAAACAGTAGGTAGGGGTGTAGTGACTATGCATAGATAATAAACAGTAGGTAGGGGTGTAGTGACTATGCATAGATAATAAACAGTAGGTAGGGGTGTAGTGACATGCATAGATAATAAACAGTAGGTAGGGGTGTAGTGCATAGATAATAAACAGTAGGTAGGGGTGTAGTGAATGCATAGATAATAAACAGTAGGTAGGGGTGTAGTGCATAGATAATAAACAGTAGGTAGGGGTGTAGTGACTTGCATAGATAATAAACAGTAGGTAGGGGTGTAGTGACTATGCATAGATAATAAACAGTAGGTAGGGGTGTAGTGCTATGCATAGATAATAAACAGTAGGTAGGGGTGTAGTGACTATGCATAGATAATAAACAGTAGGTAGGGGTGTAGTGCATATGCATAGATAATAAACAGTAGGTAGGGGTGTAGTGCATAGATAATAAACAGTAGGTAGGGGTGTAGTGACTATGCATAGATAATAAACAGTAGGTAGGGGTGTAGTGACTATGCATAGATAATAAACAGTAGGTAGGGGGTGTAGTGACTATGCATAGATAATAAACAGTAGGTAGGGGTGTAGTGACTATGCATAGATAATAAACAGTAGGTAGGGGTGTAGTGACTATGCATAGATAATAAACAGTAGGTAGGGGTGTAGTGCATAGATAATAAACAGTAGGTAGGGGTGTAGTGCATAGATAATAAACAGTAGGTAGGGGTGTAGTGCATAGATAATAAACAGTAGGTAGGGGTGTAGTGCATAGATAATAAACAGTAGGTAGGGGTGTAGTGCATAGATAATAAACAGTAGGTAGGGGTGTAGTGCATAGATAATAAACAGTAGGTAGGGGTGTAGTGACTTGCATAGATAATAAACAGTAGGTAGGGGTGTAGTGACTATGCATAGATAATAAACAGTAGGTAGGGGTGTAGTGACTATGCATAGATAATAAACAGTAGGTAGGGGTGTAGTGCTATGCATAGATAATAAACAGTAGGTAGGGGTGTAGTGCATAGATAATAAACAGTAGGTAGGGGTGTAGTGCATAGATAATAAACAGTAGGTAGGGGTGTAGTGACTATGCATAGATAATAAACAGTAGGTAGGGGTGTAGTGCATAGATAATAAACAGTAGGTAGGGGTGTAGGACTTGCATAGATAATAAACAGTAGGTAGGGGTGTAGTGACTATGCATAGATAATAAACAGTAGGTAGGGGTGTAGTGACTATGCATAGATAATAAACAGTAGGTAGGGGTGTAGGGACTATGCATAGATAATAAACAGTAGGTAGGGATGTAGTGCATAGATAATAAACAGTAGGTAGGGGTGTAGTGACTATGCATAGATAATAAACAGTAGGTAGGGGTGTAGTGACTATGCATAGATAATAAAGAGTAGGTAGGGGTGTAGTGACAATGCATAGATAATAAACAGTAGGTAGGGGTGTAGTGACTATGCATAGATAATAAACAGTAGGTAGGGGTGTAGTGACTATGCATAGATAAAAAACAGTAGGTAGGGGTGTAGTGACTTGCATAGATAATAAACAGTAGGTAGGGGTGTAGTGACTATGCATAGATAATAAACAGTAGGTAGGGGTGTAGTGACTATGCATAGATAATAAACAGTAGGTAGGGGTGTAGTGCATAGATAATAAACAGTAGGTAGGGGTGTAGTGCATAGATAATAAACAGTAGGTAGGGGTGTAGTGCATAGATAATAAACAGTAGGTAGGGGTGTAGTGCATAGATAATAAACAGTAGGTAGGGGTGTAGTGCATAGATAATAAACAGTAGGTAGGGGTGTAGTGCATAGATAATAAACAGTAGGTAGGGGTTTAGTGCATAGATAATAAACAGTAGGTGGGGGTGTAGTGACTATGCATAGATAATAAACAGTAGGTAGGGGTGTAGTGACTATGCATAGATAATAAACAGTAGGTAGGGGTGTAGTGACTTGCATAGATAATAAACAGTAGGTAGGGGTGTAGTGACTATGCATAGATAATAAACAGTAGGTAGGGGTGTAGTGACTATGCATAGATAATAAACAGTAGGTAGGGGTGTAGTGACTATGCATAGATAATAAACAGTAGGTAGGGGTGTAGTGACTATGCATAGATAATAAACAGTAGGAAGGGGTGTAGTGACTATGCATAGATAATAAACAGTAGGTAGGGGTGTAGTGACTATGCATAGATAATAAACAGTAGGTAGGGGTGTAGTGACTATGCATAGATAATAAACAGTAGGTAGGGGTGTAGTGACTATGCATAGATAATAAACAGTAGGTAGGGGTGTAGTGACTATGCATAGATAATAAACAGTAGGTAGGGGTGTAGTGCATAGATAATAAACAGTAGGTAGGGGTGTAGTGACTATGCATAGATAATAAACAGTAGGAAGGGGTGTAGTGCATAGATAATAAACAGTAGGTAGGGGTGTAGTGACTATGCATAGATAATAAACAGTAGGTAGGGGTGTAGTGACTATGCATAGATAATAAACAGTAGGTAGGGGTGTAGTGACTATGCATAGATAATAAACAGTAGGTAGGGGTGTAGTGACTATGCATAGATAATAAACAGTAGGTAGCGGGTGTAGTGACTATGCATAGATAATAAACAGTAGGTAGGGGTGTAGTGACTTGCATAGATAATAAACAGTAGGTAGGGGTGTAGTGACTATGCATAGATAATAAACAGTAGGTAGGGGTGTAGTGACTATGCATAGATAATAAACAGTAGGTAGGGGTGTAGTGACTATGCATAGATAATAAACAGTAGGTAGGGGTGTAGTGCATAGATAATAAACAGTAGGTAGGGGTGTAGTGCATAGATAATAAACAGTAGGTAGGGGTGTAGTGACTTGCATAGATAATAAACAGTAGGTAGGGGTGTAGTGACTATGCATAGATAATAAACAGTAGGTAGGGGTGTAGTGTATAGATAATAAACAGTAGGTAGGGGTGTAGTGACTATGCATAGATAATAAACAGTAGGTAGGGGGTGTAGTGCATAGATAATAAACAGTAGGTAGGGGTGTAGTGCATAGATAATAAACAGTAGGTAGGGGGTGTAGTGCATAGATAATAAACAGTAGGTAGGGGTGTAGTGCATAGATAATAAACAGTAGGTAGGGGTGTAGTGCATAGATAATAAACAGTAGGTAGGGGTGTAGTGCATAGATAATAAACAGTAGGTAGGGGTGTAGTGCATAGATAATAAACAGTAGGTAGGGGTGTAGTGACTATGCATAGATAATAAACAGTAGGTAGGGGTGTAGTGACTATGCATAGATAATAAACAGTAGGTAGGGGTGTAGTGACTATGCATAGATAATAAACAGTAGGTAGGGGTGTAGTGCATAGATAATAAACAGTAGGTAGGGGTGTAGTGCATAGATAATAAACAGTAGGTAGGGGTGTAGTGCATAGATAATAAACAGTAGGTAGGGGTGTAGTGCATAGATAATAAACAGTAGGTAGGGGTGTAGTGCATAGATAATAAACAGTAGGTAGGGGTGTAGTGCATAGATAATAAACAGTAGGTAGGGGTGTAGTGCATAGATAATAAACAGTAGGTAGGGGTGTAGTGCATAGATAATAAACAGTAGGTAGGGGTGTAGTGCATAGATAATAAACAGTAGGTAGGGGTGTAGTGACTATGCATAGATAATAAACAGTAGGTAGGGGTGTAGTGACTATGCATAGATAATAAACAGTAGGTAGGGGTGTAGTGACTATGCATAGATAATAAACAGTAGGTAGGGGTGTAGTGACTATGCATAGATAATAAACAGTAGGTAGGGGTGTAGTGCATAGATAATAAACAGTAGGTAGGGGTGTAGTGCATAGATAATAAACAGTAGGTAGGGGTGTAGTGCATAGATAATAAACAGTAGGTTGGGGTGTAGTGCATAGATAATAAACAGTAGGTAGGGGTGTAGTGACTATGCATAGATAATAAACAGTAGGAAGGGTGTAGTGTGCATAGATAATAAACAGTAGGTAGGGGTGTAGGGCTATGCATAGATAATAAACAGTAGGTAGGGGTGTAGTGACTATGCATAGATAATAAACAGTAGGTAGGGGTGTAGTGACTATGCATAGATAATAAACAGTAGGTAGGGGTGTAGGGACTATGCATAGATAATAAACAGTAGGTAGGGGTGTAGTGCATAGATAATAAACAGTAGGTAGGGGGTGTAGTGACTATGCATAGATAATAAACAGTAGGTAGGGGTGTAGTGACTATGCATAGATAATAAAGAGTAGGTAGGGGTGTAGTGACAATGCATAGATAATAAACAGTAGGTAGGGGTGTAGTGCATAGATAATAAACAGTAGGTAGGGGTGTAGTGACTATGCATAGATAATAAACAGTAGGTAGGGGTGTAGTGACTATGCATAGATAATAAACAGTAGGTAGGGGTGTAGTGACTATGCATAGATAATAAACAGTAGGTAGGGGTGTAGTGACTATGCATAGATAATAAACAGTAGGTAGGGGTGTAGTGCATAGATAATAAACAGTAGGTAGGGGTGTAGTGCATAGATAATAAACAGTAGGTAGGGGTGTAGTGCATAGATAATAAACAGTAGGTAGGGGTGTAGTGCATAGATAATAAACAGTAGGTAGGGGTGTAGTGCATAGATAATAAACAGTAGGTAGGGGTGTAGTGCATAGATAATAAACAGTAGGTAGGGGTGTAGTGCATAGATAATAAACAGTAGGTAGGGGTGTAGTGACTATGCATAGATAATAAACAGTAGGTAGGGGTGTAGTGACTATGCATAGATAATAAACAGTAGGTAGGGGTGTAGTGACTATGCATAGATAATAAACAGTAGGTAGGGGTGTAGTGACTATGCATAGATAATAAACAGTAGGTAGGGGTGTAGTGACTATGCATAGATAATAAACAGTAGGTAGGGGTGTAGTGACTATGCATAGATAATAAACAGTAGGTAGGGGTGTAGTGACTATGCATAGATAATAAACAGTAGGTAGGGGTGTAGTGACTATGCATAGATAATAAACAGTAGGTAGGGGTGTAGTGACTATGCATAGATAATAAACAGTAGGTAGGGGTGTAGATGCATAGATAATAAACAGTAGGTAGGGGTGTAGTGCATAGATAATAAACAGTAGGTAGGGGTGTAGTGCATAGATAATAAACAGTAGGTAGGGGTGTAGTGCATAGATAATAAACAGTAGGTAGGGGTGTAGTGCATAGATAATAAACAGTAGGTAGGGGTGTAGTGCATAGATAATAAACAGTAGGTGGGGGTGTAGTGACTATGCATAGATAATAAACAGTAGGTAGGGGTGTAGTGATATGCATAGATAATAAACAGTAGGTAGGGGTGTAGTGACTATGCATAGATAATAAACAGTAGGTGGGGGTGTAGTGACTATGCATAGATAATAAACAGTAGGAAGGGGTGTAGTGACTATGCATAGATAATAAACAGTAGGTAGGGGTGTAGTGACTATGCATAGATAATAAACAGTAGGAAGGGGTGTAGTGACTATGCATAGATAATAAACAGTAGGTAGGGGTGTAGTGACTATGCATAGATAAGAAACAGTAGGTAGGGGTGTAGTGACTATGCATAGATAATAAACAGTAGGAAGGGGTGTAGTGACTATGCATAGATAATAAACAGTAGGTAGGGGTGTAGTGACTATGCATAGATAATAAACAGTAGGTAGGGGTGTAGTGACTATGCATAGATAATAAACAGTAGGTAGGGGTGTAGTGCATAGATAATAAACAGTAGGTAGGGGTGTAGTGACTATGCATAGATAATAAACAGTAGGTAGGGGTGTAGTGACTATGCATAGATAATAAACAGTAGGTAGGGGTGTAGTGACATGCATAGATAATAAACAGTAGGTAGGGGTGTAGTGACTATGCATAGATAATAAACAGTAGGTAGGGGTGTAGTGACAATGCATAGATAATAAACAGTAGGTAGGGGTGTAGTGCATAGATAATAAACAGTAGGTAGGGGTGTAGTGCATGCATAGATAATAAACAGTAGGTAGGGGTGTAGTGACTATGCATAGATAATAAACAGTAGGTAGGGGGTGTAGTGACTATGCATAGATAATAAACAGTAGGTAGGGGGTGTAGTGACTATGCATAGATAATAAACAGTAGGTAGGGGTGTAGTGACTATGCATAGATAATAAACAGTAGGTAGGGGTGTAGTGCATAGATAATAAACAGTAGGTAGGGGTGTAGTGCATAGATAATAAACAGTAGGTAGGGGTGTAGTGCATAGATAATAAACAGTAGGTAGGGGTGTAGTGCATAGATAATAAACAGTAGGTAGGGGTGTAGTGCATAGATAATAAACAGTAGGTAGGGGTGTAGTGCATAGATAATAAACAGTAGGTAGGGGTGTAGTGACTATGCATAGATAATAAACAGTAGGTAGGGGTGTAGTGACTATGCATAGATAATAAACAGTAGGTAGGGGTGTAGTGACTATGCATAGATAATAAACAGTAGGTAGGGGTGTAGTGACTATGCATAGATAATAAACAGTAGGTAGGGGTGTAGTGCATAGATAATAAACAGTAGGTAGGGGTGTAGTGCATAGATAATAAACAGTAGGTAGGGGTGTAGTGACTATGCATAGATAATAAACAGTAGGTAGGGGTGTAGTGCATAGATAATAAACAGTAGGTAGGGGTGTAGTGACTATGCATAGATAATAAACAGTAGGTAGGGGTGTAGTGACTATGCATAGATAATAAAGAGTAGGTAGGGGTGTAGTGACAATGCATAGATAATAAACAGTAGGTAGGGGTGTAGTGACTATGCATAGATAATAAACAGTAGGTAGGGGTGTAGTGACTATGCATAGATAAAAAACAGTAGGTAGGGGTGTAGTGACTATGCATAGATAATAAACAGTAGGTAGGGGTGTAGTGACTATGCATAGATAATAAACAGTAGGTAGGGGTGTAGTGACTATGCATAGATAATAAACAGTAGGTAGGGGTGTAGTGCATAGATAATAAACAGTAGGTAGGGGTGTAGTGCATAGATAATAAACAGTAGGTAGGGGTGTAGTGCATAGATAATAAACAGTAGGTAGGGGTGTAGTGCATAGATAATAAACAGTAGGTAGGGGTGTAGTGCATAGATAATAAACAGTAGGTAGGGGTGTAGTGCATAGATAATAAACAGTAAGTAGGGGTGTAGTGCATAGATAATAAACAGTAGGTAGGGGTGTAGTGACTATGCATAGATAATAAACAGTAGGTAGGGGTGTAGTGACTATGCATAGATAATAAACAGTAGGTAGGGGTGTAGTGACTATGCATAGATAACAAACAATAGGTAGGGGTGTAGTGACTATGCATAGATAATAAACAGTAGGAAGGGGTGTAGTGACTATGCATAGATAATAAACAGTAGGTAGGGGTGTAGTGACTATGCATAGATAATAAACAGTAGGTAGGGGTGTAGTGACTATGCATAGATAATAAACAGTAGGTAGGGGTGTAGTGACTATGCATAGATAATAAACAGTAGGAAGGGGTGTAGTGACTATGCATAGATAATAAACAGTAGGTAGGGGTGTAGTGACTATGCATAGATAATAAACAGTAGGTAGGGGTGTAGTGACTATGCATAGATAATAAACAGTAGGTAGGGGTGTAGTGACTATGCATAGATAATAAACAGTAGGTAGGGGTGTAGTGCATAGATAATAAACAGTAGGTAGGGGTGTAGTGACTATGCATAGATAATAAACAGTAGGAAGGGGTGTAGTGCATAGATAATAAACAGTAGGTAGGGGTGTAGTGACTATGCATAGATAATAAACAGTAGGTAGGGGTGTAGTGACTATGCATAGATAATAAACAGTAGGTAGGGGTGTAGTGACTATGCATAGATAATAAACAGTAGGTAGGGGTGTAGTGACTATGCATAGATAATAAACAGTAGGTGAGGGTGTAGTGACAATGCATAGATAATAAACAGTAGGTAGGGGTGTAGTGACTATGCATAGATAATAAACAGTAGGTAGGGGTGTAGTGACTATGCATAGATAATAAACAGTAGGTAGGGGTGTAGTGACTATGCATAGATAATAAACAGTAGGTAGGGGTGTAGTGACTA
Organism: Salmo salar; assembly: GCF_905237065.1. NCBI lineage: Eukaryota > Metazoa > Chordata > Actinopteri > Salmoniformes > Salmonidae > Salmo > Salmo salar. The sequence continues at coordinate 116,927 of NW_025548608.1, forward strand.
TGCATAGATAATAAACAGTAGGTAGGGGTGTAGTGCATAGATAATAAACAGTAGGTAGGGGTGTAGTGCATAGATAATAAACAGTAGGTAGGGGTGTAGTGACTATGCATAGATAAAAAACAGTAGGTAGGGGTGTAGTGACTATGCATAGATAATAAACAGTAGGTAGGGGTGTAGTGACTATGCATAGATAATAAACAGTAGGTAGGGGTGTAGTGACTATGCATAGATAATAAACAGTAGGTAGGGGTGTAGTGCATAGATAATAAACAGTAGGTAGGGGTGTAGTGCATAGATAATAAACAGTAGGTAGGGGTGTAGTGCATAGATAATAAACAGTAGGTAGGGGTGTAGTGCATAGATAATAAACAGTAGGTAGGGGTGTAGTGCATAGATAATAAACAGTAGGTAGGGGTGTAGTGCATAGATAATAAACAGTAGGTAGGGGTGTAGTGCATAGATAATAAACAGTAGGTAGGGGTGTAGTGACTATGCATAGATAATAAACAGTAGGTAGGGGTGTAGTGACTATGCATAGATAATAAACAGTAGGTAGGGGTGTAGTGACTATGCATAGATAATAAACAGTAGGTAGGGGTGTAGTGACTATGCATAGATAATAAACAGTAGGTAGGGGTGTAGTGACTATGCATAGATAATAAACAGTAGGTAGGGGTGTAGTGACTATGCATAGATAATAAACAGTAGGTAGGGGTGTAGTGACTATGCATAGATAATAAACAGTAGGTAGGGGTGTAGTGACTATGCATAGATAATAAACAGTAGGTAGGGGTGTAGTGACTATGCATAGATAATAAACAGTAGGTAGGGGTGTAGTGCATAGATAATAAACAGTAGGTAGGGGTGTAGTGCATAGATAATAAACAGTAGGTAGGGGTGTAGTGCATAGATAATAAACAGTAGGTAGGGGTGTAGTGCATAGATAATAAACAGTAGGTAGGGGTGTAGTGCATAGATAATAAACAGTAGGTAGGGGTGTAGTGCATAGATAATAAACAGTAGGTAGGGGTGTAGTGACTATGCATAGATAATAAACAGTAGGTAGGGGTGTAGTGACTATGCATAGATAATAAACAGTAGGTAGGGGTGTAGTGACTATGCATAGATAATAAACAGTAGGAAGGGGTGTAGTGACTATGCATAGATAATAAACAGTAGGTAGGGGTGTAGTGACTATGCATAGATAATAAACAGTAGGTAGGGGTGTAGTGACTATGCATAGATAATAAACAGTAGGAAGGGGTGTAGTGACTATGCATAGATAATAAACAGTAGGTAGGGGTGTAGTGACTATGCATAGATAATAAACAGTAGGTGGGGGTGTAGTGACTATGCATAGATAATAAACAGTAGGTAGGGGTGTAGTGCATAGATAATAAACAGTAGGTAGGGGTGTAGGACATGCATAGATAATAAACAGTAGGTAGGGGTGTAGTGACTATGCATAGATAATAAACAGTAGGTAGGGGTGTAGTGATTAGATAATAAACAGTAGGTAGGGGTGTAGTGACTATGCATAGATAATAAACAGTAGGTAGGGGTGTAGTGACTATGCATAGATAATAAACAGTAGGTAGGGGTGTAGTGACTATGCATAGATAATAAACAGTAGGTAGGGGTGTAGTGACTATGCATAGATAATAAACAGTAGGTAGGGGTGTAGTGCATAGATAATAAACAGTAGGTAGGGGTGTAGTGCATAGATAATAAACAGTAGGTAGGGGTGTAGTGACTATGCATAGATAATAAACAGTAGGTAGGGGTGTAGTGCATAGATAATAAACAGTAGGTAGGGGTGTAGTGCATAGATAATAAACAGTAGGTAGGGGTGTAGTGCATAGATAATAAACAGTAGGTAGGGGTGTAGTGCATAGATAATAAACAGTAGGTAGGGGTGTAGTGCATAGATAATAAACAGTAGGTAGGGGTGTAGTGACTATGCATAGATAATAAACAGTAGGTAGGGGTGTAGTGACTATGCATAGATAATAAACAGTAGGTAGGGGTGTAGTGACTATGCATAGATAATAAACAGTAGGTAGGGGTGTAGTGACTATGCATAGATAATAAACAGTAGGTAGGGGTGTAGTGACTTGCATAGATAATAAACAGTAGGTAGGGGTGTAGTGACTATGCATAGATAATAAACAGTAGGTAGGGGTGTAGTGACTATGCATAGATAATAAACAGTAGGTAGGGGTGTAGTGACTATGCATAGATAATAAACAGTAGGTAGGGGTGTAGTGACTATGCATAGATAATAAACAGTAGGTAGGGGTGTAGTGCATAGATAATAAACAGTAGGTAGGGGTGTAGTGCATAGATAATAAACAGTAGGTAGGGGTGTAGTGCATAGATAATAAACAGTAGGTGGGGGTGTAGTGCATAGATAATAAACAGTAGGTAGGGGTGTAGTGCATAGATAATAAACAGTAGGTAGGGGTGTAGTGACTATGCATAGATAATAAACAGTAGGTAGGGGTGTAGTGACTATGCATAGATAATAAACAGTAGGTAGGGGTGTAGTGACTATGCATAGATAATAAACAGTAGGAAGGGGTGTAGTGACTATGCATAGATAATAAACAGTAGGTAGGGGTGTAGTGACTATGCATAGATAATAAACAGTAGGTAGGGGTGTAGTGACTATGCATAGATAATAAACAGTAGGAAGGGGTGTAGTGACTATGCATAGATAATAAACAGTAGGTAGGGGTGTAGTGACTATGCATAGATAATAAACAGTAGGTGGGGGTGTAGTGACTATGCATAGATAATAAACAGTAGGTAGGGGTGTAGTGCATAGATAATAAACAGTAGGTAGGGGTGTAGTATGCATAGATAATAAACAGTAGGTAGGGGTGTAGTTGCATAGATAATAAACAGTAGGTAGGGGTGTGGATGCATAGATAATAAACAGTAGGTAGGGGTGTAGTGCATAGATAATAAACAGTAGGTAGGGGTGTAGATGCATAGATAATAAACAGTAGGTAGGGGTGTAGTGCATAGATAATAAACAGTAGGTAGGGGTGTAGTGCATAGATAATAAACAGTAGGTAGGGGTGTAGTGACTATGCATAGATAATAAACAGTAGGTAGGGGTGTAGTGACTATGCATAGATAATAAACAGTAGGTAGGGGTGTAGTGACTATGCATAGATAATAAACAGTAGGTAGGGGTGTAGTGACTATGCATAGATAATAAACAGTAGGTAGGGGTGTAGTGACTATGCATAGATAATAAACAGTAGGTAGGGGTGTAGTGACTATGCATAGATAATAAACAGTAGGTAGGGGTGTAGTGACTATGCATAGATAATAAACAGTAGGTAGGGGTGTAGTGACTATGCATAGATAATAAACAGTAGGTAGGGGTGTAGTGACTATGCATAGATAATAAACAGTAGGTAGGGGTGTAGTGCATAGATAATAAACAGTAGGTAGGGGTGTAGTGCATAGATAATAAACAGTAGGTAGGGGTGTAGTGCATAGATAATAAACAGTAGGTAGGGGTGTAGTGCATAGATAATAAACAGTAGGTAGGGGTGTAGTGCATAGATAATAAACAGTAGGTAGGGGTGTAGTGCATAGATAATAAACAGTAGGTAGGGGTGTAGTGCATAGATAATAAACAGTAGGTGGGGGTGTAGTGACTATGCATAGATAATAAACAGTAGGTAGGGGTGTAGTGACTATGCATAGATAATAAACAGTAGGTAGGGGTGTAGTGACTATGCATAGATAATAAACAGTAGGTAGGGGTGTAGTGACTATGCATAGATAATAAACAGTAGGAAGGGGTGTAGTGACTATGCATAGATAATAAACAGTAGGTAGGGGTGTAGTGACTATGCATAGATAATAAACAGTAGGTAGGGGTGTAGTGACTATGCATAGATAATAAACAGTAGGAAGGGGTGTAGTGACTATGCATAGATAATAAACAGTAGGAAGGGGTGTAGTGACTATGCATAGATAATAAACAGTAGGTAGGGGTGTAGTGACTATGCATAGATAATAAACAGTAGGTAGGGGTGTAGTGACTATGCATAGATAATAAACAGTAGGTAGGGGTGTAGTGACTATGCATAGATAATAAACAGTAGGTAGGGGTGTAGTGCATAGATAATAAACAGTAGGTAGGGGTGTAGTGACTATGCATAGATAATAAACAGTAGGTAGGGGTGTAGTGACTATGCATAGATAATAAACAGTAGGTAGGGGTGTAGTGACTATGCATAGATAATAAACAGTAGGTAGGGGTGTAGTGACTATGCATAGATAATAAACAGTAGGTAGGGGTGTAGTGCAATGCATAGATAATAAACAGTAGGTAGGGGGTGTAGTGCTATGCATAGATAATAAACAGTAGGTAGGGGTGTAGTGACTATGCATAGATAATAAACAGTAGGTAGGGGTGTAGTGACTATGCATAGATAATAAACAGTAGGTAGGGGTGTAGTGACTATGCATAGATAATAAACAGTAGGTAGGGGTGTAGATGCATAGATAATAAACAGTAGGTAGGGGTGTAGTGCATAGATAATAAACAGTAGGTAGGGGTGTAGTGACTATGCATAGATAATAAACAGTAGGTAGGGGTGTAGTGACTATGCATAGATAATAAACAGTAGGTAGGGGTGTAGTGACTATGCATAGATAATAAACAGTAGGTAGGGGTGTAGTGACTATGCATAGATAATAAACAGTAGGTAGGGGTGTAGGACTTGCATAGATAATAAACAGTAGGTAGGGGTGTAGTGCATAGATAATAAACAGTAGGTAGGGGTGTAGATGCATAGATAATAAACAGTAGGTAGGGGTGTAGGACTATGCATAGATAATAAACAGTAGGTAGGGGTGTAGTTGCATAGATAATAAACAGTAGGTAGGGGTGTAGTGCATAGATAATAAACAGTAGGTAGGGGTGTAGTGCATAGATAATAAACAGTAGGTAGGGGTGTAGTGACTATGCATAGATAATAAACAGTAGGTAGGGGTGTAGTGACTATGCATAGATAATAAACAGTAGGTAGGGGTGTAGTGCTATGCATAGATAATAAACAGTAGGTAGGGGTGTAGTGCATAGATAATAAACAGTAGGTAGGGGTGTAGTGCATAGATAATAAACAGTAGGTAGGGGTGTAGTGCATAGATAATAAACAGTAGGTAGGGGTGTAGTGCATAGATAATAAACAGTAGGTAGGGGTGTAGTGCATAGATAATAAACAGTAGGTAGGGGTGTAGTGCATAGATAATAAACAGTAGGTAGGGGTGTAGTGACTATGCATAGATAATAAACAGTAGGTAGGGGGTGTAGTGACTATGCATAGATAATAAACAGTAGGTAGGGGTGTAGTGACTATGCATAGATAATAAACAGTAGGAAGGGGTGTAGTGACTATGCATAGATAATAAACAGTAGGTAGGGGTGTAGTGACTATGCATAGATAATAAACAGTAGGTAGGGGTGTAGTGACTATGCATAGATAATAAACAGTAGGAAGGGGTGTAGTGACTATGCATAGATAATAAACAGTAGGTAGGGGGTGTAGTGACTATGCATAGATAATAAACAGTAGGTAGGGGTGTAGTGACTATGCATAGATAATAAACAGTAGGTAGGGGTGTAGTGCATAGATAATAAACAGTAGGTAGGGGGTGTAGTGCATAGATAATAAACAGTAGGTAGGGGTGTAGTGACTATGCATAGATAATAAACAGTAGGTAGGGGTGTAGTGCATAGATAATAAACAGTAGGTAGGGGTGTAGTGACTATGCATAGATAATAAACAGTAGGTAGGGGTGTAGTGACTATGCATAGATAATAAACAGTAGGTAGGGGTGTAGTGACTATGCATAGATAATAAACAGTAGGTAGGGGTGTAGTGACTATGCATAGATAATAAACAGTAGGTAGGGGTGTAGTGCATAGATAATAAACAGTAGGTAGGGGGTGTAGTGCATAGATAATAAACAGTAGGTAGGGGTGTAGTGACTATGCATAGATAATAAACAGTAGGTAGGGGTGTAGTGACTATGCATAGATAATAAACAGTAGGTAGGGGTGTAGTGACTATGCATAGATAATAAACAGTAGGTAGGGGTGTAGTGACTATGCATAGATAATAAACAGTAGGTAGGGGTGTAGTGCATAGATAATAAACAGTAGGTAGGGGTGTAGTGCATAGATAATAAACAGTAGGTAGGGGTGTAGTATGCATAGATAATAAACAGTAGGTAGGGGTGTAGTGACTATGCATAGATAATAAACAGTAGGTAGGGGTGTAGTGCATAGATAATAAACAGTAGGTAGGGGTGTAGTGCATGCATAGATAATAAACAGTAGGTAGGGGTGTGTGACGTGCATAGATAATAAACAGTAGGTAGGGGTGTAGTGACTATGCATAGATAATAAACAGTAGGTAGGGGTGTAGTGACTATGCATAGATAATAAACAGTAGGTAGGGGTGTAGCATGCATAGATAATAAACAGTAGGTAGGGGTGTAGTGCATAGATAATAAACAGTAGGTAGGGGTGTAGTGCATAGATAATAAACAGTAGGTAGGGGTGTAGTGCATAGATAATAAACAGTAGGTAGGGGTGTAGTGCATAGATAATAAACAGTAGGTGGGGGTGTAGTGCATAGATAATAAACAGTAAGTAGGGGTGTAGTGCATAGATAATAAACAGTAGGTGGGGGTGTAGTGACTATGCATAGATAATAAACAGTAGGTAGGGGTGTAGTGACTATGCATAGATAATAAACAGTAGGTAGGGGTGTAGTGACTATGCATAGATAATAAACAGTAGGAAGGGGTGTAGTGACTATGCATAGATAATAAACAGTAGGTGGGGGTGTAGTGACTATGCATAGATAAGAAACAGTAGGTAGGGGTGTAGTGACTATGCATAGATAATAAACAGTAGGAAGGGGTGTAGTGACTATGCATAGATAATAAACAGTAGGTAGGGGTGTCGTGACTATGCATAGATAATAAACAGTAGGTAGGGGTGTAGTGACTATGCATAGATAATAAACAGTAGGTAGGGGTGTAGTGCATAGATAATAAACAGTAGGTAGGGGTGTAGTGCATAGATAATAAACAGTAGGTAGGGGTGTAGTGACTATGCATAGATAATAAACAGTAGGTAGGGGTGTAGTGAATAGATAATAAACAGTAGGTAGGGGTGTAGTGACTATGCATAGATAATAAACAGTAGGTAGGGGTGTAGTGACTATGCATAGATAATAAACAGTAGGTAGGGGTGTAGTGACTATGCATAGATAATAAACAGTAGGTAGGGGTGTAGTGACTATGCATAGATAATAAACAGTAGGTAGGGGTGTAGTGACTATGCATAGATAATAAACAGTAGGTAGGGGTGTAGTGACTATGCATAGATAATAAACAGTAGGTAGGGGTGTAGTGCATAGATAATAAACAGTAGGTAGGGGTGTAGTGACTATGCATAGATAATAAACAGTAGGTAGGGGTGTGTGCATAGATAATAAACAGTAGGTAGGGGTGTAGTGACTATGCATAGATAATAAACAGTAGGTAGGGGTGTAGTGACTATGCATAGATAATAAACAGTAGGTAGGGGTGTAGTGCTATGCATAGATAATAAACAGTAGGTAGGGGTGTAGTGACTATGCATAGATAATAAACAGTAGGTAGGGGTGTAGTGACAATGCATAGATAATAAACAGTAGGTAGGGGTGTAGTGCATGCATAGATAATAAACAGTAGGTAGGGGTGTAGTGACTATGCATAGATAATAAACAGTAGGTAGGGGTGTAGTGACTATGCATAGATAATAAACAGTAGGTAGGGGTGTAGTGACTATGCATAGATAATAAACAGTAGGTAGGGGTGTAGTGCATAGATAATAAACAGTAGGTAGGGGTGTAGTGCATAGATAATAAACAGTAGGTAGGGGTGTAGTGACTATGCATAGATAATAAACAGTAGGTAGGGGTGTAGTGACTATGCATAGATAATAAACAGTAGGTAGGGGTGTAGTGACTATGCATAGATAATAAACAGTAGGTAGGGGTGTAGTGACTATGCATAGATAATAAACAGTAGGTAGGGGTGTAGTGCATAGATAATAAACAGTAGGTAGGGGTGTAGTGCATAGATAATAAACAGTAGGTAGGGGTGTAGTGCATAGATAATAAACAGTAGGTAGGGGTGTAGTGCATAGATAATAAACAGTAGGTAGGGGTGTAGTGCATAGATAATAAACAGTAGGTAGGGGTGTAGTGCATAGATAATAAACAGTAGGTAGGGGTGTAGTGCATAGATAATAAACAGTAGGTAGGGGTGTAGTGACTATGCATAGATAATAAACAGTAGGTAGGGGTGTAGTGACTATGCATAGATAATAAACAGTAGGTAGGGGTGTAGTGACTATGCATAGATAACAAACTATAGGTAGGGGTGTAGTGACTATGCATAGATAATAAACAGTAGGTAGGGGTGTAGTGACTATGCATAGATAATAAACAGTAGGTAGGGGGTGTAGTGACTATGCATAGATAATAAACAGTAGGTAGGGGTGTAGTGACTATGCATAGATAATAAACAGTAGGTAGGGGTGTAGTGACTATGCATAGATAATAAACAGTAGGTAGGGGGTGTAGTGACTATGCATAGATAATAAACAGTAGGTAGGGGGTGTAGTGCATAGATAATAAACAGTAGGTAGGGGTGTAGTGCATAGATAATAAACAGTAGGTAGGGGTGTAGTGCATAGATAATAAACAGTAGGTAGGGGTGTAGTGCATAGATAATAAACAGTAGGTAGGGGTGTAGTGCATAGATAATAAACAGTAAGTAGGGGTGTAGTGCATAGATAATAAACAGTAGGTAGGGGGTGTAGTGACTATGCATAGATAATAAACAGTAGGTAGGGGTGTAGTGACTATGCATAGATAATAAACAGTAGGTAGGGGTGTAGTGACTATGCATAGATAATAAACAGTAGGAAGGGGTGTAGTGACTATGCATAGATAATAAACAGTAGGTAGGGGTGTAGTGACTATGCATAGATAAGAAACAATAGGTAGGGGTGTAGTGACTATGCATAGATAATAAACAGTAGGAAGGGGTGTAGTGACTATGCATAGATAATAAACAGTAGGTAGGGGTGTAGTGACTATGCATAGATAATAAACAGTAGGTAGGGGTGTAGTGACTATGCATAGATAATAAACAGTAGGTAGGGGTGTAGTGCATAGATAATAAACAGTAGGTAGGGGTGTAGTGCATAGATAATAAACAGTAGGTAGGGGTGTAGTGACTATGCATAGATAATAAACAGTAGGTAGGGGTGTAGTGATGTAGATAATAAACAGTAGGTAGGGGTGTAGTGACTATGCATAGATAATAAACAGTAGGTAGGGGTGTATTGCATAGATAATAAACAGTAGGTAGGGGTGTAGTGCATAGATAATAAACAGTAGGTAGGGGTGTAGTGCATAGATAATAAACAGTAGGTAGGGGTGTAGTGCATAGATAATAAACAGTTGGTAGGGGTGTAGTGCATAGATAATAAACAGTAGGTAGGGGTGTAGTGACTATGCATAGATAACAAACAATAGGTAGGGGTGTAGTGACTATGCATAGATAATAAACAGTAGGAAGGGGTGTAGTGACTATGCATAGATAATAAACAGTAGGTAGGGGTGTAGTGACTATGCATAGATAATAAACAGTAGGTAGGGGTGTAGTGACTATGCATAGATAATAAACAGTAGGAAGGGGTGTAGTGACTATGCATAGATAATAAACAGTAGGAAGGGGTGTAGTGACTATGCATAGATAATAAACAGTAGGTAGGGGTGTAGTGACTATGCATAGATAATAAACAGTAGGTAGGGGTGTAGTGACTATGCATAGATAATAAACAGTAGGTAGGGGTGTAGTGACTATGCATAGATAATAAACAGTAGGTAGGGGTGTAGTGCATAGATAATAAACAGTAGGTAGGGGTGTAGTGACTATGCATAGATAATAAACAGTAGGTAGGGGTGTAGTGCATAGATAATAAACAGTAGGTAGGGGTGTAGTGACTATGCATAGATAATAAACAGTAGGTAGGGGTGTAGTGACTATGCATAGATAATAAACAGTAGGTAGGGGTGTAGTGACATGCATAGATAATAAACAGTAGGTAGGGGTGTAGTGACTATGCATAGATAATAAACAGTAGGTAGGGGTGTAGTGACAATGCATAGATAATAAACAGTAGGTAGGGGTGTAGTGACTATGCATAGATAATAAACAGTAGGTAGGGGTGTAGTGACTATGCATAGATAATAAACAGTAGGTAGGTGTGTAGTGACTATGCATAGATAATAAACAGTAGGTAGGGGTGTAGTGACTATGCATAGATAATAAACAGTAGGGTAGGGGTGTAGTGCATAGATAATAAACAGTAGGTAGGGGTGTAGTGCATAGATAATAAACAGTAGGTAGGGGTGTAGTGACTATGCATAGATAAAAAACAGTAGGTAGGGGTGTAGTGACTATGCATAGATAATAAACAGTAGGTAGGGGTGTAGTGACTATGCATAGATAATAAACAGTAGGTAGGGGTGTAGTGACTATGCATAGATAATAAACAGTAGGTAGGGGTGTAGTGCATAGATAATAAACAGTAGGTAGGGGTGTAGTGCATAGATAATAAACAGTAGGTAGGGGTGTGAGTGCATAGATAATAAACAGTAGGTAGGGGTGTAGTGCATAGATAATAAACAGTAGGTAGGGGTGTAGTGCATAGATAATAAACAGTAGGTAGGGGTGTAGTGCATAGATAATAAACAGTAGGTAGGGGTGTAGTGCATAGATAATAAACAGTAGGTAGGGGTGTAGTGACTATGCATAGATAATAAACAGTAGGTAGGGGTGTAGTGACTATGCATAGATAATAAACAGTAGGTAGGGGTGTAGTGACTATGCATAGATAACAAACAATAGGTAGGGGTGTAGTGACTATGCATAGATAATAAACAGTAGGTAGGGGTGTAGTGACTATGCATAGATAATAAACAGTATGTAGGGGTGTAGTGACTATGCATAGATAATAAACAGTAGGTAGGGGGGTGTAGTGACTATGCATAGATAATAAACAGTAGGTAGGGTGTAGTGACTATGCATAGATAATAAACAGTAGGTAGGGGTGTAGTGACTATGCATAGATAATAAACAGTATGTAGGGGTGTAGTGCATAGATAATAAACAGTAGGTAGGGGTGTAGTGCATAGATAATAAACAGTAGGTAGGGGTGTAGTGCATAGATAATAAACAGTAGGTAGGGGTGTAGTGCATAGATAATAAACAGTAGGTAGGGGTGTAGTGCATAGATAATAAACAGTAAGTAGGGGTGTAGTGCATAGATAATAAACAGTAGGTAGGGGTGTAGTGACTATGCATAGATAATAAACAGTAGGTAGGGGTGTAGTGACTATGCATAGATAATAAACAGTAGGTAGGGGTGTAGTGACTATGCATAGATAATAAACAGTGGAAGGGGTGTAGTGACTATGCATAGATAATAAACAGTAGGTAGGGGTGTAGTGACTATGCATAGATAAGAAACAATAGGTAGGGGTGTAGTGACTA
>NW_025548609.1:0-4877 GCF_905237065.1 Salmo salar
TCTGTTAGAGGCTGTAAGACAGTACCTGTTAGGGCTGTAAGCCAGTACTCTGTCTGTTAGCGAGGGCTGTGAAAGACAGTACTGTATCTATTAGAGGCTGTAAGACAGTACTCTATCTTTAGAGGGCTGTAAGACAAGTACTGTGTCTGTTAGAGGGCTGTAAGACAGTACTGTATTTGTTACAGGGCTCGTAAGACAGTACTCTGTCTGTTAGAGGGCTGTAAGACAGTACTCTGTCTGTTAGAGGGCTGTAAGACAGTACTCTGTCTGTTAGAGGGCTGTAAGACAGTACTCTGTCTGTTAGAGGGCTGTAAGACAGTACTGTGTCTGTTAGAGGGCTGTAAGACAGTACTCTGTCTGTTAGATGGGCTGTAAGACAGTACTCTGTCTGTTAGAGGGCTGTAAGACAGTACTGTGTCTGTTAGAGGGCTGTAAGACAGTACTCTGTCTGTTAGAGGGCTGTAAGACAGTACTGTGTCTGTTAGAGGGCTGTAAGACAGTACTGTGTCTGTTAGAGGGCTGTAAGACAGTACTGTATCTATTAGAGGGGCTGTAAGACAGTACTGTGTCTGTTAGAGGGCTGTAAGACAGTACTGTATCTATTAGAGGGCTGTAAGACAGTACTGTATCTTTTAGAGGGCTGTAAGACAGTACTGTGTCTGTTAGAGGGCTGTAAGACAGTACTGTGTCTGTTAGAGGGCTGTAAGACAGTACTCTGTCTGTTAGAGGGCTGTAAAGACAGTACTGTGTCTGTTAGAGGGCTGTAAGACAGTACTCTGTCTGTTAGAGGGCTGTAAGACAGTACTGTGTCTGTTAGAGGGCTGTAAGACAGTACTGTATCTGTTAGAGGGCTGTAAGACAGTACTCTGTCTGTTAGAGGGCTGTAAGACAGTACTCTGTCTGTTAGAGGGCTGTAAGACAGTACTCTGTCTGTTAGAGGGGCTGTAAGACAGTACTCTGTCTGTTAGAGGGCTGTAAGACAGTACTCTGTCTGTTAGAGGGCTGTAAGACAGTACTGTGTCTGTTAGAGGGCTGTAAGACAGTACTCTGTCTGTTAGAGGGCTGTAAGACAGTACTGTGTCTGTTAGAGGGCTGTAAGACAGTACTCTGTCTGTTAGAGGGCTGTAAGACAGTACTGTGTCTGTTAGAGGGCTGTAAGACAGTACTCTGTCTGTTAGAGGGCTGTAAGACAGTACTGTGTCTGTTAGAGGGCTGTAAGACAGTACTCTGTCTGTTAGAGGGCTGTAAGACAGTACTGTGTCTGTTAGAGGGCTGTAAGACAGTACTCTATCTGTTAGAGGGCTGTAAGACAGTACTGTATCTGTTAGAGGGCTGTAAGACAGTACTGTGTCTGTTAGAGGGCTGTAAGACAGTACTGTGTCTGTTAGAGGGCTGTAAGACAGTACTGTGTCTGTTAGAGGGCTGTAAGACAGTACTGTGTCTGTTAGAGGGCTGTAAGACAGTACTCTGTCTGTTAGAGGGCTGTAAGACAGTACTGTGTCTGTTAGAGGGCTGTAAGACAGTACTGTGTCTGTTAGAGGGCTGTAAGACAGTACTGTGTCTGTTAGAGGGCTGTAAGACAGTACTGTGTCTGTTAGAGGGCTGTAAGACAGTACTCTGTCTGTTAGAGGGCTGTAAGACAGTACTCTGTCTATTAGAGGGCTGTAAGACAGTACTCTGTGTCTGTTAGAGGGCTGTAAGACAGTACTCTGTCTGTTAGAGGGCTGTAAGACAGTACTGTGTCTGTTAGAGGGCTGTAAGACAGTTACTCTGTCTGTTAGAGGGCTGTAAGACAGTACTCTGTCTGTTAGAGGGCTGTAAGACAGTACTCTGTCTGTTAGAGGGCTGTAAGACAGTACTGTGTCTGTTAGAGGGCTGTAAGACAGTACTCTGTCTGTTAGAGGGCTGTAAGACAGTACTCTGTCTGTTAGAGGGCTGTAAGACAGTACTGTGTCTGTTAGAGGGCTGTAAGACAGTACTGTATCTATTAGAGGGCTGTAAGACAGTACTGTGTCTGTTAGAGGGCTGTAAGACAGTACTGTGTCTGTTAGAGGGCTGTAAGACAGTACTGTGTCTGTTAGAGGGCTGTAAGACAGTACTGTGTCTGTTAGAGGGCTGTAAGACAGTACTCTGTCTGTTAGAGGGCTGTAAGACAGTACTCTGTCTGTTAGAGGGCTGTAAGACAGTACTCTGTCTGTTAGAGGGCTGTAAGACAGTACTCTGTCTGTTAGAGGGCTGTAAGACAGTACTCTGTCTGTTAGAGGGCTGTAAGACAGTACTCTGTCTGTTAGAGGGCTGTAAGACAGTACTGTGTGTCTGTTAGAGGGCTGTAAGACAGTACTCTGTTTGTTAGAGGGCTGTAAGACAGTACTCTGTCTGTTAGAGGGCTGTAAGACAGTACTCTGTCTGTTAGAGGGCTGTAAGACAGTACTCTGTCTGTTAGAGGGCTGTAAGACAGTACTGTGTTCTGTTAGAGGGCTGTAAGACAGTACTCTGTCTGTTAGAGGGCTGTAAGACAGTACTGTGTCTGTTAGAGGGCTGTAAGACAGTACTCTGTCTGTTAGAGGGCTGTAAGACAGTACTGTGTCTGTTAGAGGGCTGTAAGACAGTACTCTGTCTGTTAGAGGGCTGTAAGACAGTACTGTGTCTGTTAGAGGGCTGTAAGACAGTACTCTGTCTGTTAGAGGGCTGTAAGACAGTACTCTGTCTGTTAGGAGGGCTGTAAGACAGTACTCTATCTGTTAGAGGGCTGTAAGACAGTACTCTGTCTGTTAGAGGGCTGTAAGACAGTACTCTGTCTGTTAGAGGGCTGTAAGACAGTACTGTGTCTGTTAGAGGGCTGTAAGACAGTACTCTGTCTGTTAGAGGGCTGTAAGACAGTACTCTGTCTGTTAGAGGGCTGTAAGACAGTACTCTGTCTGTTAGAGGGCTGTAAGACAGTACTCTGTCTGTTAGAGGGCTGTAAGACAGTACTCTGTCTGTTAGAGGGCTGTAAGACAGTACTGTGTCTGTTAGAGGGCTGTAAGACAGTACTGTGTCTGTTAGAGGGCTGTAAGACAGTACTCTGTCTGTTAGAGGGCTGTAAGACAGTACTGTGTCTGTTAGAGGGCTGTAAGACAGTACTGTATATATTAGAGGGCTGTAAGACAGTACTGTGTCTGTTAGAGGGCTGTAAGACAGTACTGTGTCTGTTAGAGGGCTGTAAGACAGTACTGTATCTGTTAGAGGGCTGTAAGACAGTACTGTGTCTGTTAGAGGGCTGTAAGACAGTACTGTGTCTGTTAGAGGGCTGTAAGACAGTACTGTGTCTTTAGAGGGCTGTAAGACAGTACTGTGTCTGTTAGAGGGCTGTAAGACAGTACTGTGTCTTGTTAGAGGGCTGTAAGACAGTATGTCTCTGTCTGTTAGAGGGCTGTAAGACAGTACTCTGTGTCTGTTAGAGGGCTGTAAGACAGTACTCTGTCTGTTAGAGGGCTGTAAGACAGTACTGTGTCTGTTAGAGGGCTGTAAGACAGTACTGTATCTATTAGAGGGCTGTAAGACAGTACTGTGTCTGTTAGGAGGGCTGTAAGACAGTACTGTGTCTATTAGAGGGCTGTAAGACAGTACTGTGTCTGTTAGAGGGCTGTAAGACAGTACTCTGTCTGTTAGAGGGCTGTAAGACAGTATTCTGTCTGTTAGAGGGCTGTAAGACAGTACTGTGTCTGTTAGAGGGCTGTAAGACAGTACTGTGTCTGTTAGAGGGCTGTAAGACAGTACTCTGTCTGTTAGAGGGCTGTAAGACAGTACTCTGTCTGTTAGAGGGCTGTAAGACAGTACTCTGTCTGTTAGAGGGCTGTAAGACAGTACTCTGTCTGTTAGAGGGCTGTAAGACAGTACTCTGTCTGTTAGAGGGCTGTAAGACAGTACTGTGTCTGTTAGAGGGCTGTAAGACAGTACTGTGTCTGTTAGAGGGCTGTAAGACAGTACTGTGTCTGTTAGAGGGCTGTAAGACAGTACTCTGTCTGTTAGAGGGCTGTAAGACAGTACTCTGTCTGTTAGAGGGCTGTAAGACAAGTACTGTCTGTTAGAGGCCGCTGCAAGACAGTACTGCTGTCTGTTAGAGGGCTGTAAGACAGTACTGTGTCTGTTAGAGGGCTGTAAGACAGTACTGTGTCTGTTAGAGGGCTGTAAGACAGTACTCTGTCTGTTAGAGGGCTGAAGACAGTACTCTGTCTGTTAGAGGGCTGTAAGACAGTACTGTGTCTGTTAGAGGGCTGTAAGACAGTACTTCTGTCTGTTAGAGTGGCTGTAAGACAGTACTCTGTCTGTTAGAGGGCTGTAAGACAAGTACTCTGTCTGTTAGAGGGCTGTAAGACAGTACTGTGTCTGTTAGAGGGCTGTAAGACAAGTACTCTGTCTGTTAGGGGGCTGTAAGACAGTACTCTGTCTTTGTTAGGAGGGCTGTAAGACAGTACTGTATCTATTAGAGGGCTGTAAGACAATACTGTGTCTGTTAGAGGGCTGTAAGACAGTACTCTCTATCTATTAGAAAGGGCTGTAAGACAAGTACTGTCTATTAGAGGGTTGGATAAGACAGTGCTGTGTCTGTTGAGAGGGGCTGTGAGACAGTACTGTGTCTGTTAGGGAGGGCTGTAAGACAGTACTGCGTCTGTTAGAGGGCTGTAAGACAGTACTGTGTCTGTTAGAGGGCTGTAAGACAGTACTGTCTGTTAGAGGGCTGTAAGACAGTACTCTGTCTGTTAGAGGGCTTTGTAAGACAGTACTGTGTCTGTTAGAGGGCTGTAAGACAGTACTCTGTCTGTTAGAGGGCTGTAAGACAGTACTGTGTCTGTTAGAGGGCTGTAAGACAGTACTGTGTCTGTTGGAGGGTGTAA
>NW_025548610.1:0-15058 GCF_905237065.1 Salmo salar
AGCAACATCAGGTGTCTCAGCAACATCAGGTGTCTCAGCAACATCAGGTGTCTCAGAAACATCAGGTGTGTCAGCAACATCAGGTGTCTCAGCAACATCAGGTGTCTCAGTAACATCAGGTGTCTCAGCAACATCAGGTGTCTCCGTAACATCAGGTGTCTCAGAAACATCAGGTGTCTCAGTAACATCAGGTGTCTCAGCAACAGCAGGTGTCTCAGTAACATCAGGTGTCTCAGCAACATCAGTTGTCTCAGAAACATCAGGTGTGTCAGCAACATCAGGTGTCTCAGCAACATCAGGTGTCTCAGTAACATCAGGTGTCTCAGCAACATCAGGTGTCTCAGTAACATCAGGTGTCTCAGAAACATCAGGTGTCTCAGTAACATCAGGTGTCTCAGCAACAGCAGATGTCTCAGTAACATCAGGTGTCTCAGCAACATCAGTTGTCTCAGAAACATCAGGTGTGTCAGCAACATCAGGTGTCTCAGCAACATCAGGTGTCTCAGCAACATCAGGTGTCTCAGAAACATCAGGTGTCTCATCAACATCAGGTGTCTCAGCAACATCAGGTGTCTCAGTAACATCAGGTGTCTCAGTAACATCAGGTGTCTCAGTCACATCAGTAACATCGGGTGTCTCAGCAACATCAGGTGTCTCAGTAACATCAGGTTCCTCAGTAACATCAGGTGTCTCAGTAACAACAGGTGTCTCAGCAACATCAGGTGTCTCAGTAACATCAGGTGCCTCAGTAACATCAGGTGTCTCAGTAACATCAGGTGTCTCAGTAACATCAGTAACATAATGTGTCTCAGTAACATCAGGTGCCTCAGTAACATCAGGTGTCTCAGCAACATCAGGTGTCTCAGTAACATCAGGTGTCTCAGTAACATCAGGTGTCTCAGTAACATCAGGTGTCTCAGTAACATCAGTAACATCAGGTGTCTCAGCAACATCAGGTGTCTCAGAAACATCAGGTGTCTCATCAACATCAGGTGTCTCAGCAACATCAGGTGTCTCAGTAACATCAGGTGTCTCAGTAACATCAGGTGTCTCAGCAACATCAGGTGTCTCAGTAACATCAGCTGTCTCAGCAACATCAGGTGGGTGTCTCAGTAACATCAGGTGTCTCAGTAACATCAGGTGTCTCAGAAACATCAGGTGTCTCAGTAACATCAGGTGTCTCAGTAACATCAGGTGTCTCAGAAACATCAGGTGTCTCAGCAACAGCAGATGTCTCAGTAACATCAGGTGTCTCAGCAACATCAGTTGTCTCAGAAACATCAGGTGTGTCAGCAACATCAGGTGTCTCAGCAACATCAGGTGTCTCAGTAACATCAGGTGTCTCAGCAACATCAGGTGTCTCAGTAACATCAGGTGTCTCAGTAACATCAGGTGTCTCAGAACATCAGGTGTCTCAGTAACATCAGGTGTCTCAGCAACAGCAGATGTCTCAGAAACATCAGGTGTCTCAGCAACATCAGTTGTCTCAGAAACATCAGGTGTGTCAGCAACATCAGGTGTCTCAGCAACATCAGGTGTCTCAGTAACATCAGGTGTCTCAGCAACATCAGGTGTCTCAGTAACATCAGGTGTCTCAGAAACATCAGGTGTCTCAGTAACATCAGGTGTCTCAGCAACAGCAGATGTCTCAGTAACATCAGGTGTCTCAGCAACATCAGTTGTCTCAGAAACATCAGGTGTGTCAGCAACATCAGGTGTCTCAGCAACATCAGGTGTCTCAGCAACATCAGGTGTCTCAGAAACATCAGGTGTCTCATCAACATCAGGTGTCTCAGCAACATCAGGTGTCTCAGTAACATCAGGTGTCTCAGTAACATCAGGTGTCTCAGTCACATCAGTAACATCGGGTGTCTCAGCAACATCAGGTGTCTCAGTAACATCAGGTTCCTCAGTAACATCAGGTGTCTCAGTAACAACAGGTGTCTCAGCAACATCAGGTGTCTCAGTAACATCAGGTGCCTCAGTAACATCAGGTGTCTCAGTAACATCAGGTGTCTCAGTAACATCAGTAACATAAGGTGTCTCAGTAACATCAGGTGCCTCAGTAACATCAGGTGTCTCAGCAACATCAGGTGTCTCAGTAACATCAGGTGTCTCAGTAACATCAGGTGTCTCAGTAACATCAGGTGTCTCAGTAACATCAGTAACATCAGGTGTCTCAGCAACATCAGGTGTCTCAGAAACATCAGGTGTCTCATCAACATCAGGTGTCTCAGCAACATCAGGTGTCTCAGTAACATCAGGTGTCTCAGTAACATCAGGTGTCTCAGCAACATCAGGTGTCTCAGTAACATCAGCTGTCTCAGCAACATCAGGTGTCTCAGTAACATCAGGTGTCTCAGCAAAAGCAGGTGTCTCAGTAACATCAGGTGTCTCAGTAACATCAGGTGCCTCAGTAACATCAGGTGTCTCAGAAACATCAGGTGTCTCAGTAACATCAGTTGTCTCAGTAACATCAGGTGTGTCAGCAACATCAGGTGTCTCAGCAACAGCAGATGTCTCAGTAACATCAGGTGTCTCAGCAACATCAGTTGTCTCAGAAACATCAGGTGTGTCAGCAACATCAGGTGTCTCAGCAACATCAGGTGTCTCAGTAACATCAGGTGTCTCAGCAACATCAGGTGTCTCAGTAACATCAGGTGTCTCAGAAACATCAGGTGTCTCAGTAACATCAGGTGTCTCAGCAACAGCAGATGTCTCAGTAACATCAGGTGTCTCAGCAACATCAGTTGTCTCAGAAACATCAGGTGTGTCAGCAACATCAGGTGTCTCAGCAACATCAGGTGTCTCAGTAACATCAGGTGTCTCAGCAACATCAGGTGTCTCAGTAACATCAGGTGTCTCAGTAACATCAGGTGTCTCAGAAACATCAGGTGTCTCAGTAACATCAGGTGTCTCAGCAACAGCAGATGTCTCAGTAACATCAGGTGTCTCAGCAACATCAGTTGTCTCAGAAACATCAGGTGTGTCAGCAACATCAGGTGTCTCAGCAACATCAGGTGTCTCAGTAACATCAGGTGTCTCAGCAACATCAGGTGTCTCAGTAACATCAGGTGTCTCAGAAACATCAGGTGTCTCAGTAACATCAGGTGTCTCAGCAACAGCAGATGTCTCAGTAACATCAGGTGTCTCAGCAACATCAGTTGTCTCAGAAACATCAGGTGTGTCAGCAACATCAGGTGTCTCAGCAACATCAGGTGTCTCAGCAACATCAGGTGTCTCAGAAACATCAGGTGTCTCATCAACATCAGGTGTCTCAGCAACATCAGGTGTCTCAGTAACATCAGGTGTCTCAGTAACATCAGGTGTCTCAGTCACATCAGTAACATCGGGTGTCTCAGCAACATCAGGTGTCTCAGTAACATCAGGTTCCTCAGTAACATCAGGTGTCTCAGTAACAACAGGTGTCTCAGCAACATCAGGTGTCTCAGTAACATCAGGTGCCTCAGTAACATCAGGTGTCTCAGTAACATCAGGTGTCTCAGTAACATCAGTAACATAAGGTGTCTCAGTAACATCAGGTGCCTCAGTAACATCAGGTGTCTCAGCAACATCAGGTGTCTCAGTAACATCAGGTGTCTCAGTAACATCAGGTGTCTCAGTAACATCAGGTGTCTCAGTAACATCAGTAACATCAGGTGTCTCAGCAACATCAGGTGTCTCAGAAACATCAGGTGTCTCATCAACATCAGGTGTCTCAGCAACATCAGGTGTCTCAGTAACATCAGGTGTCTCAGTAACATCAGGTGTCTCAGCAACATCAGGTGTCTCAGTAACATCAGCTGTCTCAGCAACATCAGGTGTCTCAGTAACATCAGGTGTCTCAGCAAAAGCAGGTGTCTCAGTAACATCAGGTGTCTCAGTAACATCAGGTGCCTCAGTAACATCAGGTGTCTCAGAAACATCAGGTGTCTCAGTAACATCAGTTGTCTCAGTAACATCAGGTGTGTCAGCAACATCAGGTGTCTCAGCAACAGCAGATGTCTCAGTAACATCAGGTGTCTCAGCAACATCAGTTGTCTCAGAAACATCAGGTGTGTCAGCAACATCAGGTGTCTCAGCAACATCAGGTGTCTCAGTAACATCAGGTGTCTCAGCAACATCAGGTGTCTCAGTAACATCAGGTGTCTCAGAAACATCAGGTGTCTCAGTAACATCAGGTGTCTCAGCAACAGCAGATGTCTCAGTAACATCAGGTGTCTCAGCAACATCAGTTGTCTCAGAAACATCAGGTGTGTCAGCAACATCAGGTGTCTCAGCAACATCAGGTGTCTCAGTAACATCAGGTGTCTCAGCAACATCAGGTGTCTCAGTAACATCAGGTGTCTCAGAAACATCAGGTGTCTCAGTAACATCAGGTGTCTCAGCAACAGCAGATGTCTCAGTAACATCAGGTGTCTCAGCAACATCAGTTGTCTCAGAAACATCAGGTGTGTCAGCAACATCAGGTGTCTCAGCAACATCAGGTGTCTCAGCAACATCAGGTGTCTCAGAAACATCAGGTGTCTCATCAACATCAGGTGTCTCAGCAACATCAGGTGTCTCAGTAACATCAGGTGTCTCAGTAACATCAGGTGTCTCAGTCACATCAGTAACATCGGGTGTCTCAGCAACATCAGGTGTCTCAGTAACATCAGGTTCCTCAGTAACATCAGGTGTCTCAGTAACAACAGGTGTCTCAGCAACATCAGGTGTCTCAGTAACATCAGGTGCCTCAGTAACATCAGGTGTCTCAGTAACATCAGGTGTCTCAGTAACATCAGTAACATAAGGTGTCTCAGTAACATCAGGTGCCTCAGTAACATCAGGTGTCTCAGCAACATCAGGTGTCTCAGTAACATCAGGTGTCTCAGTAACATCAGGTGTCTCAGTAACATCAGGTGTCTCAGTAACATCAGTAACATCAGGTGTCTCAGCAACATCAGGTGTCTCAGAAACATCAGGTGTCTCATCAACATCAGGTGTCTCAGCAACATCAGGTGTCTCAGTAACATCAGGTGTCTCAGTAACATCAGGTGTCTCAGCAACATCAGGTGTCTCAGTAACATCAGCTGTCTCAGCAACATCAGGTGTCTCAGTAACATCAGGTGTCTCAGCAAAAGCAGGTGTCTCAGTAACATCAGGTGTCTCAGTAACATCAGGTGCCTCAGTAACATCAGGTGTCTCAGAAACATCAGGTGTCTCAGTAACATCAGTTGTCTCAGTAACATCAGGTGTGTCAGCAACATCAGGTGTCTCAGCAACAGCAGATGTCTCAGTAACATCAGGTGTCTCAGCAACATCAGTTGTCTCAGAAACATCAGGTGTGTCAGCAACATCAGGTGTCTCAGCAACATCAGGTGTCTCAGTAACATCAGGTGTCTCAGCAACATCAGGTGTCTCAGTAACATCAGGTGTCTCAGAAACATCAGGTGTCTCAGTAACATCAGGTGTCTCAGCAACAGCAGATGTCTCAGTAACATCAGGTGTCTCAGCAACATCAGTTGTCTCAGAAACATCAGGTGTGTCAGCAACATCAGGTGTCTCAGCAACATCAGGTGTCTCAGTAACATCAGGTGTCTCAGCAACATCAGGTGTCTCAGTAACATCAGGTGTCTCAGAAACATCAGGTGTCTCAGTAACATCAGGTGTCTCAGCAACAGCAGATGTCTCAGTAACATCAGGTGTCTCAGCAACATCAGTTGTCTCAGAAACATCAGGTGTGTCAGCAACATCAGGTGTCTCAGCAACATCAGGTGTCTCAGCAACATCAGGTGTCTCAGAAACATCAGGTGTCTCATCAACATCAGGTGTCTCAGCAACATCAGGTGTCTCAGTAACATCAGGTGTCTCAGTAACATCAGGTGTCTCAGTCACATCAGTAACATCGGGTGTCTCAGCAACATCAGGTGTCTCAGTAACATCAGGTTCCTCAGTAACATCAGGTGTCTCAGTAACAACAGGTGTCTCAGCAACATCAGGTGTCTCAGTAACATCAGGTGCCTCAGTAACATCAGGTGTGTCAGTAACATCAGGTGTCTCAGTAACATCAGTAACATAAGGTGTCTCAGTAACATCAGGTGCCTCAGTAACATCAGGTGTCTCAGCAACATCAGGTGTCTCAGTAACATCAGGTGTCTCAGTAACATCAGGTGTCTCAGTAACATCAGGTGTCTCAGTAACATCAGTAACATCAGGTGTCTCAGCAACATCAGGTGTCTCAGAAACATCAGGTGTCTCATCAACATCAGGTGTCTCAGCAACATCAGGTGTCTCAGTAACATCAGGTGTCTCAGTAACATCAGGTGTCTCAGTAACATCAGTAACATCGGGTGTCTCAGCAACATCAGGTGTCTCAGTAACATCAGGTTCCTCAGTAACATCAGGTGTCTCAGTAACATCAGGTGTCTCATCAACATCAGGTGTCTCAGTAACATCAGGTGCCTCAGTAACATCAGGTGTCTCAGTAACATCAGGTGTCTCAGTAACATCAGTAACATCAGGTGTCTCAGTAACATCACTAACATCAGGTGTCTCAGTAACATCAGGTGCCTCAGTAACATCAGGTGTCTCAGAAACATCAGGTGTCTCAGTAACATCAGTTGTCTCAGTAACATCAGGTGTGTCAGCAACATCAGGTGTCTCAGCAACATCAGATGTCTCAGTAACATCAGGTGTCTCAGCAACATCAGTTGTCTCAGAAACATCAGGTGTGTCAGCAACATCAGGTGTCTCAGCAACATCAGGTGTCTCAGTAACATCAGGTGTCTCAGCAACATCAGGTGTCTCAGTAACATCAGGTGTCTCAGAAACATCAGGTGTCTCAGTAACATCAGGTGTCTCAGCAACATCAGGTGTCTCAGTAACATCAGTAACATCAGGTGTCTCAGTAACATCAGGTGCCTCAGTAACATCAGGTGTCTCAGCAACATCAGGTGTCTCAGTAACATCAGGTGTCTCAGTAACATCAGGTGTCTCAGCAACATCAGGTGTCTCAGTAACATCAGCTGTCTCAGCAACATCAGGTGTCTCAGTAACATCAGGTGTCTCAGCAAAAGCAGGTGTCTCAGTAACATCAGGTGTCTCAGTAACATCAGGTGCCTCAGTAACATCAGGTGTCTCAGAAACATCAGGTGTCTCAGTAACATCAGTTGTCTCAGTAACATCAGGTGTGTCAGCAACATCAGGTGTCTCAGCAACAGCAGATGTCTCAGTAACATCAGGTGTCTCAGCAACATCAGTTGTCTCAGAAACATCAGGTGTGTCAGCAACATCAGGTGTCTCAGCAACATCAGGTGTCTCAGTAACATCAGGTGTCTCAGCAACATCAGGTGTCTCAGTAACATCAGGTGTCTCAGAAACATCAGGTGTCTCAGTAACATCAGGTGTCTCAGCAACAGCAGATGTCTCAGTAACATCAGGTGTCTCAGCAACATCAGTTGTCTCAGAAACATCAGGTGTGTCAGCAACATCAGGTGTCTCAGCAACATCAGGTGTCTCAGTAACATCAGGTGTCTCAGCAACATCAGGTGTCTCAGTAACATCAGGTGTCTCAGAAACATCAGGTGTCTCAGTAACATCAGGTGTCTCAGCAACAGCAGATGTCTCAGTAACATCAGGTGTCTCAGCAACATCAGTTGTCTCAGAAACATCAGGTGTGTCAGCAACATCAGGTGTCTCAGCAACATCAGGTGTCTCAGCAACATCAGGTGTCTCAGAAACATCAGGTGTCTCATCAACATCAGGTGTCTCAGCAACATCAGGTGTCTCAGTAACATCAGGTGTCTCAGTAACATCAGGTGTCTCAGTCACATCAGTAACATCGGGTGTCTCAGCAACATCAGGTGTCTCAGTAACATCAGGTTCCTCAGTAACATCAGGTGTCTCAGTAACAACAGGTGTCTCAGCAACATCAGGTGTCTCAGTAACATCAGGTGCCTCAGTAACATCAGGTGTCTCAGTAACATCAGGTGTCTCAGCAACATCAGGTGTCTCAGAAACATAAGGTGTCTCAGCAACATCAGGTGTCTCAGTAACATCAGGTGTCTCAGTAACATCAGGTGTCTCAGTAACATCAGTAACATCGGGTGTCTCAGCAACATCAGGTGTCTCAGTAACATCAGGTTCCTCAGTAACATCAGTTGTCTCAGCAACATCAGGTTTCTCAGTAACATCAGGTGACTCAGAAACATCAGGTGTCTCAGTAACATCAGGTGTCTCAGCAACATCAGGTGTCTCAGTAACATCAGTAACATCAGGTGTCTCAGTAACATCAGGTTCCTCAGTAACATCAGTTGTCTCAGCAACATCAGGTTTCTCAGTAACATCAGGTGTCTCAGTAACATCAGGTGTCTCAGTAACATCAGGTGTCTCAGTCACATCAGTAACATCGGGTGTCTCAGCAACATCAGGTGTCTCAGTAACATCAGGTTCCTCAGTAACATCAGGTGTCTCAGTAACAACAGGTGTCTCAGCAACATCAGGTGTCTCAGTAACATCAGGTGCCTCAGTAACATCAGGTGTCTCAGTAACATCAGGTGTCTCAGCAACATCAGGTGTCTCAGAAACATAAGGTGTCTCAGCAACATCAGGTGTCTCAGTAACATCAGGTGTCTCAGTAACATCAGGTGTCTCAGTAACATCAGTAACATCGGGTGTCTCAGCAACATCAGGTGTCTCAGTAACATCAGGTTCCTCAGTAACATCAGTTGTCTCAGCAACATCAGGTTTCTCAGTAACATCAGGTGTCTCAGAAACATCAGGTGTCTCAGTAACATCAGGTGTCTCAGCAACATCAGGTGTCTCAGTAACATCAGTAACATCAGGTGTCTCAGTAACATCAGGTGCCTCAGTAACATCAGGTGTCTCAGCAACATCAGGTGTCTCAGTAACATCAGGTGTCTCAGTAACATCAGGTGTCTCAGCAACATCAGGTGTCTCAGTAACATCAGGTGTCTCAGCAACATCAGGTGTCTCAGTAACATCAGGTGTCTCAGCAAAAGCAGATGTCTCAGTAACATCAGGTGTCTCAGTAACATCAGGTGTCTCAGTAACATCAGGTGTCTCAGTAACATCAGTAACATCAGGTGTCTCAGTAACATCAGGTGTCTCAGAAACATCAGGTGTCTCAGTAACATCAGGTGTCTCAGCAACATCAGGTGTCTCAGTAACATCAGTAACATCAGGTGTCTCAGTAACATCAGGTGCCTCAGTAACATCAGGTGTCTCAGCAACATCAGGTGTCTCAGTAACATCAGTTGTCTCAGTAACATCAGGTGTGTCAGCAACATCAGGTGTCTCAGCAACATCAGATGTCTCAGTAACATCAGGTGTCTCAGCAACATCAGTTGTCTCAGTAACATCAGGTGTGTCAGCAACATCAGGTGTCTCAGCAACATCAGTTGTCTCAGTAACATCAGGTGTCTCAGCAACATCAGGTGTCTCAGTAACATCAGGTGTCTCAGAAACATCAGGTGTCTCAGTAACATCAGGTGTCTCAGCAACATCAGGTGTCTCAGTAACATCAGTAACATCAGGTGTCTCAGTAACATCAGGTTCCTCAGTAACATCAGGTGTCTCAGCAACATCAGGTGTCTCAGTAACATCAGGTGTCTCAGTAACATCAGGTGTCTCAGCAACATCAGGTGTCTCAGTAACATCAGGTGTCTCAGCAACATCAGGTGTCTCAGTAACATCAGGTGTCTCAGCAAAAGCAGGTGTCTCAGTAACATCAGATGTCTCAGTAACATCAGGTGTCTCAGTAACATCAGGTGTCTCAGTAACATCAGTAACATCAGGTGTCTCAGCAACATCAGGTCTCTCAGAAACATCAGGTGTCTCAGCAACATCAGTTGTCTCAGTAACATCAGGTGTCTCAGTAACATCAGGTGTCTCAGTCACATCAGTAACATCGGGTGTCTCAGCAACATCAGGTGTCTCAGTAACATCAGGTTCCTCAGTAACATCAGGTGTCTCAGTAACAACAGGTGTCTCAGTAACATCAGTAACATCGGGTGTCTCAGCAACATCAGGTGTCTCAGTAACATCAGGTTCCTCAGTAACATCAGTTGTCTCAGCAACATCAGGTGTCTCAGTAACATCAGGTGTCTCAGAAACATCAGGTGTCTGAGTAACATCAGGTGTCTCAGCAACATCAGGTGTCTCAGTAACATCAGTAACATCAGGTGTCTCAGTAACATCAGGTGCCTCAGTAACATCAGGTGTCTCAGCAACATCAGGTGTCTCAGTAACATCAGGTGTCTCAGTAACATCAGGTGTCTCAGCAACATCAGGTGTCTCAGTAACATCAGGTGTCTCAGCAACATCAGGTGTCTCAGTAACATCAGGTGTCTCAGCAAAAGCAGGTGTCTCAGTAACATCAGGTGTCTCATTAACATCAGGTGTCTCAGTAACATCAGGTGTCTCAGTAACATCAGTAACATCAGGTGTCTCAGAAACATCAGGTGTCTCAGAAACATCAGGTGTCTCAGCAACATCAGGTGTCTCAGAAACATCAGGTGTCTCAGTAACATCAGGTGTCTCAGCAACATCAGGTGTCTCAGTAACATCAGTAACATCAGGGGTCTCAGCAACAGCAGGTGTCTCAGTAACATCAGTAACATCAGGTGTCTCAGTAACATCAGGTGTCTCAATAACATCAGGTGTCTCAGCAACATCAGGTGTCTCAGCAACAGCAGGTGTCTCAGTAACATCAGGTGTCTCAGTAACATCAGGTGTCTCAGTAACATCAGGTGTCTCAGTAACATCAGTAACATCAGGTGTCTCAGCAACAGCAGGTGTCTTAGTAACATCAGGTGTCTCAGTAACATCAGGTGTCTCAGTAACATCAGGGTTCTCAGTAACATCAGGTGTCTCAGTAACATCAGGTGTCTCAGTAACATCAGGTGTCTCAGTAACATCAGCAACATCAGGTGTCTCAGAAACATGAGGTGTCTCATCAACATCAGGTGTCTCAGCAACATCAGGTGTCTCAGTAACATCAGGTGTCTCAGTAACATCAGGTGTCTCAGTAACATCAGTAACATCGGGTGTCTCAGCAACATCAGGTGTCTCAGTAACATCAGGTGTCTCAGCAACATCAGGTGTCTCAGTAACATCAGGTGTCTCAGTAACAGCAGGTGTCTCAGCAACATCAGGTGTCTCAGTAACATCAGGTGTCTCAGTAACATCAGGTGTCTCAGTAACATCAGGGTTCTCAGTAACATCAGGTGTCTCAGTAACATCAGGTGTCTTAGTAACATCGGGTGTCTCAGCAAAATCAGGTGTCTCAGTAACATTAGCTGTCTCAGTAACATCATGTGCCTCAGTAACATCAGGTGTCTCAGTAACATCAGGTGTCTCAGTAACATCAGGTGTCTCAGCAACATCAGGTGTCTCAGTAACATCAGTAACATCAGGTGCCTCAGTAACATCAGGTGTCTCAGTAACATCAGGTGTCTCAGTAACATCAGGTGTCTCAGTAACATCAGTAACATCAGGTGTCTCAGTAACATCAGGTGCCTCAGTAACATCAGGTGTCTCAGCAACATCAGGTGTCTCAGTAACATCAGTTGTCTCAGTAACATCAGGTGTGTCAGCAACATCAGGTGTCTCAGCAACATCAGATGTCTCAGTAACATCAGGTGTCTCAGCAACATCAGTTGTCTCAGTAACATCAGGTGTGTCAGCAACATCAGGTGTCTCAGCAACATCAGTTGTCTCAGTAACATCAGGTGTCTCAGCAACATCAGGTGTCTCAGTAACATCAGGTGTCTCAGAAACATCAGGTGTCTCAGTAACATCAGGTGTCTCAGCAACATCAGGTGTCTCAGTAACATCAGTAACATCAGGTGTCTCAGTAACATCAGGTTCCTCAGTAACATCAGGTGTCTCATCAACATCAGGTGTCTCAGTAACATCAGGTGTCTCAGTAACATCAGGTGTCTCAGCAACATCAGGTGTCTCAGTAACATCAGGTGTCTCAGCAACATCAGGTGTCTCAGTAACATCAGGTGTCTCAGCAAAAGCAGGTGTCTCAGTAACATCAGATGTCTCAGTAACATCAGGTGTCTCAGTAACATCAGGTGTCTCAGTAACATCAGTAACATCAGGTGTCTCAGCAACATCAGGTCTCTCAGAAACATCAGGTGTCTCAGCAACATCAGTTGTCTCAGTAACATCAGGTGTCTCAGTAACATCAGGTGTCTCAGTCACATCAGTAACATCGGGTGTCTCAGCAACATCAGGTGTCTCAGTAACATCAGGTTCCTCAGTAACATCAGGTGTCTCAGTAACAACAGGTGTCTCAGTAACATCAGTAACATCGGGTGTCTCAGCAACATCAGGTGTCTCAGTAACATCAGGTTCCTCAGTAACATCAGTTGTCTCAGCAACATCAGGTGTCTCAGTAACATCAGGTGTCTCAGTAACATCAGTAACATCAGGTGTCTCAGTAACATCAGGTGCCTCAGTAACATCAGGTGTCTCAGCAACATCAGGTGTCTCAGTAACATCAGGTGTCTCAGTAACATCAGGTGTCTCAGCAACATCAGGTGTCTCAGTAACATCAGGTGTCTCAGCAACATCAGGTGTCTCAGTAACATCAGGTGTCTCAGCAAAAGCAGGTGTCTCAGTAACATCAGGTGTCTCATTAACATCAGGTGTCTCAGTAACATCAGGTGTCTCAGTAACATCAGTAACATCAGGTGTCTCAGAAACATCAGGTGTCTCAGAAACATCAGGTGTCTCAGCAACATCAGGTGTCTCAGAAACATCAGGTGTCTCTGTAACATCAGGTGTCTCAGCAACATCAGGTGTCTCAGTAACATCAGTAACATCAGGGGTCTCAGCAACAGCAGGTGTCTCAGTAACATCAGCAACATCAGGTGTCTCAGTAACATCAGGTGTCTCAATAACATCAGGTGTCTCAGCAACATCAGGTGTCTCAGCAACAGCAGGTGTCTCAGTAACATCAGGTGTCTCAGTAACATCAGGTGTCTCAGTAACATCAGGTGTCTCAGTAACATCAGTAACATCAGGTGTCTCAGCAACAGCAGGTGTCTTAGTAACATCAGGTGTCTCAGTAACATCAGGTGTCTCAGTAACATCAGGGTTCTCAGTAACATCAGATGTCTCAGTAACATCAGGTGTCTCAGTAACATCAGGTGTCTCAGTAACATCAGTAACATCAGGTGTCTCAGCAACATCAGGTGTCTCAGAAACATCAGGTGTCTCATCAACATCAGGTGTCTCAGCAACATCAGGTGTCTCAGTAACATCAGGTGTCTCAGTAACATCAGGTGTCTCAGTAACATCAGTAACATCGGGTGTCTCAGCAACATCAGGTGTCTCAGTAACATCAGGTTCCTCAGTAACATCAGGTGTCTCAGTAACATCAGGTGTCTCATCAACATCAGGTGTCTCAGTAACATCAGGTGCCTCAGTAACATCAGGTGTCTCAGTAACATCAGGTGTCTCAGTAACATAAGGTGTCTCAGTAACATCAGGTGTCTCAGTAACATCAGTAACATCAGGTGTCTCAGTAACATCACTAACATCAGGTGTCTCAGTAACATCAGGTGCCTCAGTAACATCAGGTGTCTCAGAAACATCAGGTGTCTCAGTAACATCAGTTGTCTCAGTAACATCAGGTGTGTCAGCAACATCAGGTGTCTCAGCAACATCAGATGTCTCAGTAACATCAGGTGTCTCAGCAACATCAGTTGTCTCAGAAACATCAGGTGTGTCAGCAACATCAGGTGTCTCAGCAACATCAGGTGTCTCAGAAACATCAGGTGTCTCAGTAACATCAGGTGTCTCAGCAACATCAGGTGTCTCAGTAACATCAGTAACATCAGGTGTCTCAGTAACATCAGGTGCCTCAGTAACATCAGGTGTCTCAGCAACATCAGGTGTCTCAGTAACATCAGGTGTCTCAGCAACATCAGGTGTCTCAGTAACATCAGGTGTCTCAGCAAAAGCAGGTGTCTCAGTAACATCAGGTGTCTCATTAACATCAGGTGTCTCAGTAACATCAGGTGTCTCAGTAACATCAGTAACATCAGGTGTCTCAGCAACATCAGGTGTCTCCAGAAACATCAGGTGTCTCAGCAACATCAGGTGTCTCAGAAACATCAGGTGTCTCAGTAACATCAGGTGTCTCAGCAACATCAGGTGTCTCAGTAACATCAGTAACATCAGGGGTCTCAGCAACAGCAGGTGTCTCAGTAACATCAGTAACATCAGGTGTCTCAGTAACATCAGGTGTCTCAATAACATCAGGTGTCTCAGCAACATCAGGTGTCTCAGCAACAGCAGGTGTCTCAGTAACATCAGGTGTCTCAGTAACATCAGGTGTCTCAGTAACATCAGGTGTCTCAGTAACATCAGTAACATCAGGTGTCTCAGCAACAGCAGGTGTCTTAGTAACATCAGGTGTCTCAGTAACATCAGGTGTCTCAGTAACATCAGGGTTCTCAGTAACATCAGGTGTCTCAGTAACATCAGGTGTCTCAGTAACATCAGTAACATCAGGTGTCTCAGCAACATCAGGTGTCTCAGAAACATCAGGTGTCTCATCAACATCAGGTGTCTCAGCAACATCAGGTGTCTCAGTAACATCAGGTGTCTCAGTAACATCAGGTGTCTCAGTAACATCAGTAACATCGGGTGTCTCAGCAACATCAGGTGTCTCAGTAACATCAGGTTCCTCTATTAACATCAGGTGTCTCAGTAACATCAGGTGTCTCATCAACATCAGGTGTCTCAGTAACATCAGGTGCCTCAGTAACATCAGGTGTCTCAGTAACATCAGGTGTCTCAGTAACATAAGGTGTCTCAGTAACATCAGGTGTCTCAGTAACATCAGTAACATCAGGTGTCTCAGTAACATCACTAACATCAGGTGTCTCAGGTAACATCAGGTGCCTCAGTAACATCAGGTGTCTCAGAAACATCAGGTGTCTCAGTAACATCAGTTGTCTCAGTAACATCAGGTGTGTCAGCAACATCAGGTGTCTCAGCAACATCAGATGTCTCAGTAACATCAGGTGTCTCAGCA